>NW_015112663.1:351590-380918 GCF_001443285.1 Poecilia latipinna | reverse complement strand
GTAAATTTTGGATAACAAACAAAAACCTTACATCGATCATATTGGGACCGAAAAGTCAAAACATCAGTCGTGAAGTTACTGAAGCGTTTTCCTGTGCGTTGTCTCCGTTTAAAATATGTTGACTTCTGTCAGAGTGCAGCTCGGTGTGCCAGATAATGTAGGCGAGAAGATGGATGCTATGTTTGTACGAAGAACAAGCCCGGCTCGTCAGGACACGGGGACAGTGACGCCAGCACTCCGGGCCGGATGACAGCCAGCCTTGACGGCTTGCTGTAATGACCTGAGCTCCTGTGCTCTCGGCAGGGTGAGGCTTACGGGGAGGGAGAGCGGACGGGAGGATTGTAACTGTGGGTGAGATGGAAAAAGAAGAAGAAGAAAAAAAAGGGGGGGGACAGATGCCAGCTGAAACTGTGGGAGGGGAACGAGTTTCTCTCCAGCCCTCGGGCGGCCAACACTCAAACTACATTACTGTCATACAGGAGTCCTGCTCTGGCCAAACATTGGCCCATCACCCGCTTTGACTCCCTGCTGTCGGTTCAGTCAGACAGTGACAGAAACCAAACAGCTTCCACTAGGGGCACTTTTCCCAGACTTAAACTCTTTGCCACTGTGTTACGGCTCTAATACGACTTTCATTGCTTGCACATTTTTTCGCCGCTCTTGATCAAGAGCAACAAAGAGAAAAGTGCATATCCATTAAAAACGCCCTTGAGTTGCAGAGGCTCACACAAAGTGACAGAGAAAGAAAGTGAGAGGAGGGGATGTGAGCAGTTTAGAAAAAATAAAAATAAAGAGCAGGATGTAGACCAAAGAAGCTGCAAGGGGAAAATGAGGGGAGAGAAGAATCAATGATGGAGCACCTGATAGATGCTGTCTATGGGGTCATTATTGGCCATTGTGTGTCTTTGGCACAGAATAGGAGAAAATGTGACAGATAATTAGAAGGTGGTGATTTAAAGGGAGAAAAGCAAGGCATGGCTATGGGGAAACACAGTCAATGGACGGAACAAATAAGTCAATAGAATAAACACAGCAGCCGTGCTCAGTGTACATATGCGCCACTAACTTAGCAGCACGGCATGTGAGGGGTTAGCCTCGCGTTGCATGCTCCAAA
The DNA here is from genome assembly GCF_001443285.1 of Poecilia latipinna. NCBI lineage: Eukaryota > Metazoa > Chordata > Actinopteri > Cyprinodontiformes > Poeciliidae > Poecilia > Poecilia latipinna. The sequence continues at coordinate 379,804 of NW_015112663.1, read as the reverse complement.
TATTTCTACATTACACATATTGAACTATGTCACTGATGTGTGTGCATGTTTTGTATTCATGACAAACTTTTCTGTTGATTGAATCAGTTGCCAAGATAGTAGTGGAGGTTTTTCTTTTTAAGCCTAATACAGTGGAACATTGCAGAGGATAAACAAATGCTTAAATATCTTCAGATTAGCAAAACATAACACTCTTGTAAGTTTGAAGTGTCGATAATTTCCATTGTTTTTTAGGGCAGGGAAGTAATTACAACACTCGGCTTTCAAACACAAACAGGATCTTTTGAATCAGACCCGCTAAGCACATAAATGGATGATGACAAAGCATCTGCAATAGGACTGAACTAGATCTTGTCTTTCTCTATCCCTGTAGACAGACAGACAGACAGAAATGGATTCTTTTTGTGACTGGATTGATGATTTTAGACCTAAAAGTAATGTACAGAGAGCTTTAGCTGCACAGATCATCTGTGCAGAAAAGGGTGAAACCCTTACCCTAACCCTAACCCTAACATTGAAGAGAATTAACAAACCAAAGGTAAGGAAAAGGATGCAGATCATTCCCTGACTAAAACAAACAGCTCCGACCACCAAGATGTTGTTTCAACCTGAAAGACTATCAGGAAACAAAATGCATGGTTTTATGTTTCCTCAGTCATTACATAATGGCAGCTCATGTCAACATGCCATGTGAAATAAGTAACCTCTTTCCCAAAGCAAATCTCCTGTGTGTTTATTTGCAATAGTCAGTGGTAGATTTAAATTATTTTTCTTTGTGTCTGAGCCAAATTAAAGGAGAAAAGATTAGTCTTCAGCTGCCTTCTGAGGATTTTTACTTCTCCCTAAATGGGAAGTAGCAACTTGAAGGAACTTTTTGGGCCCAAACCACGTGATGTTGAGTAAAAAACTGGCCTATAGCAGCCTAGCAGAGGAGCAGATGGTGTCTTTCGGATAGTGTTTTTGTTTTTTTTTTTTTGTTTTTTTGACTACATTAATGTAGTGCAGTTAAAGTTTCACGTGAAACACAAAGTGATTATGTGGAAAAAAGTGAGATTTCAGCAATCTACTCATGTCTGTAAAATACAGCTGTCAAACTCAAGGCTCGCAGGCCAAATCTGGCCCGCCACAACCATTAACGTGGCCCTCTAAATACTAGAGGGCCTTGAGGGCCATATATAATGAATTTAAGACAACAGTTGTGTGCTTAAATATTATTTTGTAAGTCAAATCAGTTCAGTGTTCATTTGTATAGGACTACATTACACCAATGTGAAAAAATGTCAAGAATTGTTACAAACCGAGAGCAGAGAAAACTACACACTTATATTTGACCTTGATTTGGCCCGAAATGAAAAGGTGTTTGATACCCGTTCTCTAAAATAAAGTGATGCTGCACAGTGACACTGAACAGGCGAGCTTGTGAACATCAGAGTAACAATGCTGGTCATAACCTGAGCAGATACTGGAATCTAACCAGAATGTCGCAAGATTTGTAGTGTTTTGAATTTACGGCTTTCATTGCCAACTTCACAAACTATAGACAAACTGGGACCAGCACAGAGCGCTTTTAAATTCCTCAATGGGGTGCTTGTTTGTTAGGTTTTCAAGACATTTCTCCTGACTTCCTCCTCTCTCTAATTAAATAAATGTACATATAAATCTTTACTTTATTAGCTCACAGCAACTAGACTGACATTTCAGAAGAGAACTTCTCACATTTCCAGAATGCAGCAGTGTACAGTACACAGCAGAATAAATTTGTATACCAAAACAGAGTGCAAACAATGTAAAGGTGGGAATGGGTGACTGCCTGTCATTTCAGATCAGCCACTTCCCATATCTGCCCAAGTGCAGGTTTGGGATGTGTGTCTGTCTGTCTGCTTATCTGTCTGTGTGACTGTCTTTTTCCTCCATCCAAACAGACCTGGCGCGTTGCCTGTCCTCTGCCACATGATTGGCCTGGAAGCGTCTGGGGTAAAAATTGATTTGAAGTGGCTTCAAAGCAAATGAAAGATTGATGCTTCAAATCATCTGCAGGCACTTCAGCGGCCCCTTCCTACATCTTGAATGTCTCTCTTGTTCTTGCTCTGGTACAAACATCCAGATTTGAACAATGACAAAAGACTTTTTTTTTCTTTTTACAAAGCAACAGAGGATAAAGCAATAAACGTTCCTTTTTGAGAAACAAACACAGGATTTACTTTGCCAAATCCTGAAAATGTATTTAAAATATCACACAGGTTCACATCCACCTTTTTTGGGGGGTATTATTAAATATTCCACCTGCCTTATTATGTAGTCAATTTCAGAAGCAGTGTTGGAAGCAGCCTTTGGCACATACATATTCATGAGAAATCAACACAATTAAAATAACTCTCTTGTCTGTATAATTAAATCAGTTGCATCTGTCTTTCTTCTTGCAAAAAAAAACATAGCAACAAATATTCTATTATTTCTCCTCGGCGAGATATAAAGCAAATACGGTGAGTTAAACCTGAATATATATATATATATATATATATATATATATATATATATATATATATATATATATATATATATATATATGCATACCAACATATATACGTATACATAATTTATTCAATGCTGAGGATATGGACTTTGCAGTTTGTGGTGTTTTAAAATAAAAATGTAAGCAAACATATTGAATCTGAGAAAAAAAACAACAAAAAAAAAACAACTGAGGTGACATTTAGGAGCAACGCTCCACTATCAGAAAGTACATTAACGTTAAAGAGGGCAGTATTCTGTATTTTCCAGGCACATAGTGCCATTTTATTGCACAATCAAGTATATTGTCTCTATATCAAACATGACTTTAAAGAAATTTGACTGCATCTGCATCACTGAAGACTCTCGATGGTGGAGGGCTTTCCCCCCTGTAAACACAATCAGTGGTGCGGCATGTAATGGTCCAAGTTGTTTGATACACTCTGGGTATCTTTGTCAAAGATTTCCCATTAATGTCTGTGTGATTATTGCCTGAGGAAAATTCACAGGCTTTTTTTTTTTGTCTTCTTCTTCTTCTTCTTCTTCTTCACCACAGAGCAATCAGAGCCACTTAAAAATGACATTTGGGCCCCGGGCCTCAATCTTTGCCTAAATCATCTCACCTCAAATACACCAATCAGCGCGCCTTGTTCAATGCCGAGTAATAGGACTCAGGCAAATTATCTCCAAGGAAATTAGACTAGAGATTGCAAAAGACAAAAATAAACAAATGAAAAAAAAAAAGAAAAAAAAAAGTGTTTGCTAGTTTTGACGAGGACACTGATTGTGCCAATTAGCCAAATGTAACAATGCCTGTCAAAACTCAGATTGGAGCCGACAAATAAAAAAAATAAATAAAAAAAAAAAAAACCCCGAAGAAAATAGTTAGTTTTTGTTGGAGCGTTCAAGGAGCAATTTGCTGTGACACTTAAAACTGTCTTTCCATTAGCCAAAGAAATGCCCTTCACTGGAACTTTGAAGATAATTAAACACATAATGGATATCACTGTCATTCTCTGACTTGTTTGCTCATTTGTCTGAGTGTGGCTGCTGCAATTCAGACCCTATTAAAAGGGAATAAATCGCCTGGTTACTAAGTCATTTCACCATCTAGGAAATAGTATGTGTGTGGGTGTGTGCGCGTGTGTGTGTAAGCGTATATCTCGCTATCACGTATTAAGTAGCTCTCTGTATCATGAATAATTGATTCCCTTTCTTCTTCTGCAGTTGCTGTTTGGACAAGTTGCTAAAATGCCCATTTGATTTGACAAGCCTAAACAGAGAGCGAGCCTCTATTATTCATTCTCCGAATTTCTTTTATAAAATCTGTCATCGCAGTTTTGTTGCCGTACCAACATCTGTGCTCCGTGTCCATCAGGATTTACTGTTGCCGGCGTCCCGTGCTCTGTCATCACCTCTCCTCGGTTTATGTTTTATGTCTTGCTTCCCGTTTTGTCCCCCTGCCCTCCTGTTTGTGTAGCCTGGTAATCAGTCATTTTCAGTTTCTTCACTTCACTCTGTCTTTTGTCCTCCATCTATAGAATACCGGCGACTGTCAACGTCATTTCTCAGAAGCTAATGGAAGAAATAAATCCTCCGGTCGCTCCACAGGCAAACCGTATTTGCTGTGTCTGTGTCGCCGAGTGAGTAGCGAATGCTTTTGTATATTTTACAAGGGCATTTTTTATGACTCCTCTGCTCATTTGTTTAACATATAACTGACAAGGAGACACTTTGTGCTCAAAGTAATGATCTCAGGGCCAACTTGTAAAACTTTACTACTGCAATTATGTGCACTTAAACAAAGGATGGGGCCACTGCTTGTAGTTTACAGAAGGCGGTTTGATCCGGTTGGGGGGAAAAGCAGCCGGTGAGTCTTCCTAATTGGCTTTCGAATGCAGAGCCACTATTTGGAAATAATACTTTGCATTCATCGCTCTGTTTAGTCACCGGGCTTAATGCGCTGAGAGAACTCAGATGCAGAGTGGGTTGCTATTAATAAACCTAATTTAGTCTCCCCCCCTCCCCCCCAATATTTGATCATCTGAAAGACGGCGAAAATTCATGCATGCGCTTGGCTGGAAGGTGAAGTTGGAGCTACTCATATTTGCAGAATAATTATGTACCCGGTTCGTGTCCATATGTAGCAGGGTAAACGTAGCAGCGTCATTTGAGCGTCTTTAATAAAAACTCATGTCCAGCTTGTTAAACCCATGAATCCTGAAGAAACTGCCCCTCATATGCAAGTACGGTATGTAATCCTGTGAGAAAGTTTTCTGGTATAAAAAAGTAAAATGAGTTTTGGCATTGGTTTTTCCTTGTGAATTATTGCTAGTAATATTTTAGAAATTTAAAGGCGAGTCACTTTTGACAATTCCTTCTTTAATTCATATTTAAAATTAATTTAGTTGAGCTCTAAATATGAAAACGTACCGCCGCCTTTCTTGTGAACTATTCAAACCTTTGCATTTTGCAACGTCCCAATAACATCCCATGCATAAAATAAGATTTTTATGGGACGAATCTCATCAAAAGGCTGTGTTTTTGTTCTACAGTGTGAGCTGGGGACAACCACGCAGATAATATAGCAAATGAATAATAAAAATAAAGTTTGCGTTTTGTGGAAATGTAATTGTATAAAAGTGACTACATTCAGTTTATCTTAGGAATTATACAAACTGAATTAAGATCGCAAAGAAAGACCTGGGAAACCATCTTTTATCCACAAGTCAAAGTTATCACATGCAAACAATACATTACCAAAGTATTGCTGATTATTACTATTATTATATGTCGGTTTTGCAGTTTGGAATATTTATTTATATGTACATGGAGCCGAGAAGCACAAATCTGGTTTGACTTCCACCAGGTAATGTGATGTTTGCTGTCTCTGTGTCCCACCATTAAATCCATATTAATATCCAGTTCTCTTCTCTGCCCACACCATAACCCCATCCTTCTTTGTTCTTCCTACCAAACGTGTTATCGCAACGATGCAGCCAAACGGCCTTGGGATTTTGTTTTCAAGAATTTGTCACTCCTTCTTTTCATCACTTTCATCTCACCTTCCTCCCTAGCACCCAACCCCCTCTCCTCCCTGCCACATCCCCCTCGTCCCCCCCCCACTCCCTCCCTGGTTTTGGCCTTCTATGCTTGGACGAACAGCGTGAAGCTGCACTGGCCTCAGTGCGGCTCACTGATTATTGTAATTCATACACTTTAATTAGCTGCACAAACCATTAGCCACAATTAGAATATTACAGAACGTTTTGTGGCAGGAGCCAGCCCCGAGATTGGCTTTATCTCCTGAAGGAGAGAGGATGAAAATGGAGAGAGAGAGAGAGAGAGAGAGAGAGAGAGAGAGAGAGAGAGAGAGTGGCAAGAGGGCAAACTGGATTTAGATTTTAGTGTTTGTGTGTGTTTACATCAGCGTCATTTTCATCCAGTGAGATTTCAAAATAGTGAAACTAGATGTTTTTTTTTTCTCTCTAAATGTCCAACACAGTTAGAATGACCAAAGCTATTTGCATTTGCTAACTGCCTGATTGTTTGCTGTAATTTTAACTCATTCCTCCTGACAGAAATGCTGAGTCATGTTTAAAGAGAAAATGTGGGATTGGGTCATAGGACCGCATCGTCCAAGCACAACAAACGATTCCCATTGGGGAAGTAGAGAACATTTTTGATATCAATTGATAGACAATAAGTTGGACAAAACCTTTGCTGATTCAGATGCGCTAGGACAAGTCCCACAGATCTCTGTGTGAGCAAGACGGCCCTTAAGGTAATAGCAGATGTGACTCATTGGATCGTCATTGGATTCTGACAATGTCGAGTTGTATGGCTGGGACTTTGAAACTGTTACGGCACACCTGACATACCAACTTGATCTCGCAGTAAAGACGGCAAAATGTGTGCATCACCGACATGAGGGCTGACAATACATGGCTGGATGGACCGTAGAGATGAGAAGAAAATACTGTTCAATGATTTTTTATTTTTTTATGAAGCCTATTATGTTGGGGCGACAATGCGCAGGTGATTATGCAGCGGTGTTGATGTATATATCGCAGTGTTAATAATGTTGCAGCCATTTCTTAAGGCTACACTTGAATTCAGACGTAAATTGGATGTGCAAATGCTTTATTTTCCAATCACTCTCTTTATAAATCTGGATCATCATTCCAACTAATCATTTTTTGCGATTGTACAATTGTTCATTCCATATTGCATGCTTCCTTTATGCATTAACATCACATACTTAGGTATATGCCATGCTACGATGGCTGTAAATAATACCACAAGGGTCGGACTGATGGCCATTAGATACAGCGCAGCTAATAAGCTCTGTCATGTGAGAGGCAGCAGCACGGCTCAGTGCCACCTCATTGGCTCTGTGCTGTACGTCTTAAAAAGGGCAGAAATCCTCAGGGATAAAATAACAATACTAATCGGATTTAAAGCAGCACTCCACTTCATTAAAAGTAGATCATGTAAACAAGACGATTGATCTGTAAAAGTGTAACTGCATGGCATTTTTCACTTTCTTTCATTACATTGAGAAAAATAAATAAATAAAGACTTTTTGTTCTAAAACCTTAAAAGAATGCTCCTTTCACATTGGGTGTTTCATCATTTCAACTGTTGGGTAAGTTACTTTTAAAATGTAATTAGTTATAGTTTGTTTTTTGTTTTTTTAAATCTGTGTTAGTTTTGGGTCTCCTCTTAATGAAGGAGACCCAAAACTTAAAATAGATTATTCAAATATTTAATATATTTATGATTAAAGCTACATTATGTAACTTTTACAAAAAAAAAAAAATCTGTTTTTTACACAAAGCTGTCACTATGTCGTAACGGTGTGAGACATATAACCTGAAAAAAAATCAAACCCCTCCTGTTGCCTTCTGCAGAAATGCACCAATCCTGGTCAGAAACAACCGCTGGGAAGAGTTTGAGGAGATTGATTTGTTTCACAGATATCTGTCTCATACTACACTGTCACGGCAGAGAGACAGTTTAAACAAACATGTAAGTAAGAAACTGATTTTTTAATTTTTTTTTATAAAAGTTACGTTCTGCAGCTTTAAATAGATGGAATTAAAACAGGAAACACTACACTAATCTAAACTATTCAAATGCCACTTTCTACATACGTATTTGTAGATCAATGAAACCCAATAGAGGTTTTAAAACCCTTGACATTTTTTGCACATCAAGAGGTTGAAATTGGCTATCAAATGAGTGTAAAATGAAATTATACTCGTCAAGCAATGTAGTGGAAACGAGATAAGTCGAGATATAACTTCAGACCCCTGTGGTTGCACAGATATTGTCTTCCACACAAACGTAAACAGCTGAAGCGGCTTCAATGTAATGCAAAGAATTACATGAATTGCACAACAAAACAGATAAAATGTAAATAAGAAATGTAAAATCAATGACTATCTTTAGCCACTAACTATTTATCTAAATGCACAAACTAACTAGCCCTCTCACAGTAGAGGGCTAGCTGTGCTTTATTTCCCTCTTCTCATAATTAAATATGAAGCCATATTTGCCACATCAACCTTTAGCTCCATTCATCCAACCAAGCAATTAAAACAATGATCGTATTTAGGATATGTTACAAAATTGGCCTGTTTGAGCTTTATATCGCATTATAATACCATTCCCTCCTCAAAAAAAAAAAAAAAAAAAAAAAAAAAAAAATCTAGATTGTTGATTTGATTCATTCAAGCATACTTGAGAATGAATCTCTAGTGGCAGCCAATCAGAAAGCTGTCCAAACCCAAGACTGTTTGTACCGTCTGCTTTACAAACAAAGCTGATGTTAGCACCTGCTAGCATCAGCGTTGTCATTTAAACTTCTCGATAACTTTCTCCTTGACCCGATTACAGTGTCCTTGACCTTCAACTTTTCATTCGTGTTTCAATGTTTACTCAACAGTGTATATGGCACAGATACACTTATTGGGCATTTTCTGAACCAGTCTATCATTGCCTTCAACACACCCCGCACTTTTATTCAGCTAATTAACAGCCGTCATGGTGCTGTTTGTTCACAAATACATTTCTAACCAACCTAAGAGGCCTTTATGCTAGTTTCTGCCCAAGTCCCTCCTGCAAATGAGATCTGGATCTCCATGGGGTTTTACTAAATAAAGGAAAGAAAGGAACATTTCTGATTTCCGAGATGACATTTCTCACAAGTGGACTCTTGATTTCTGCATATTTTAAAGGTAACAGGCTCCACTGGACTTTATTCAGGGATGCTGGGGGAAAATAAAAAAATTTAGTTTGCAGGGTTTTTTTAAATTATTATTAGTAAAAACTTTTTTCCTTCCACTTCATAAATATGGGTTATCTGTCCCATGAATTCCAAATGAAAGACTTTGAAGTTTGGGGTTTTAATGTGACAAAATGTGGAAAAAGTGGGCATGAATACTTTTTGCAAGGCGCTGTAGCTCATCGATCATTCTCGCTGATTAATGTTCACCTACAAACCCCCGTCACTGATGCATGCAGCTCACATGTTCAGACACATGGGTTAAACATAATTTTAGCAGCAAGGAGCATCCCCACAGCAGGTGTTTCAGGACCTTTGTGGAGACTTTGTACGTGTTTGTCCAGCCTTCGGCACAGTGTCTTCCCCTATCAAAACTGTTGGGTTTTCTATGAGCCGTCAGCAAAAGTGACTCCATCTCGCCCCGTTCTCACATGGCTACATTGCAATTGTCTGCTCCAGTGAAGCCTTTTGCCATGTGGGAAAGGTCTGCTCTTTTCATGGACACACACATGCACACGCACTTACACACATACTTCTGCATCTGGTTGATTCACTTTGGAGCCTACAGACCTCCAACTGCACGATTTATCTTAGCCAGCAAGTCAGAGCATTCAGAGTTGCTGTAAAATCATTTCAGCTTTTCCAGTCAAGAATCTTTTTGTTATTTTTTTTCCCCCCAGAAGACATCAGCATTTTAAGCTTCGTGAATGTTGTTTTTTTTTCTTTTCCTTTTTTGAGATGACAGATTTTTAGAAACAGTTTTAAAGCTATGAAGATGATGTAACATTTAGATTAAATGCTAAATTATTTTCATGCAGTTGAGAATTGTGATAAAAACAACTTTTGTAGACATCCCAATATCCTGTACATGATTTACCTTCACAATATTAAAATGCAGCAATTAGATTTATTGTATTGGTGTCAGCAGAATAGTTTCAGTTTCACCACCTCTTCACTTCAGTTATTTAAGAAAATATTTGCATTGATCAAATTCAACTGTTCAACTTTTTTTGATTGCTTCAAAAAGTCTGTGTTGAACAATATTAAAACTTTAACCTAAGGCACGTCTTCATACATGCAGAAAAATCTACTTGTGGAAACTTCAATGTGGACTTTTATATTTCACCTCACAACTTGAAATTACTACACAACTAGAGATCAGCGCAAAAACTGGAGCATCCTGGCTCCATAATATCACCATAGCCTGCAGCTTGGGAACATTACAGTTTTCCAAAACCTGCTAAGATGGAGAAAAAAAGGTGGATCAAACAAAACATTTTTGTTAGCATTGTTCAGTAGTATTAAAGTAGGTTGCTGACTCTGTTTACCTTATTTTCCGCACTATAAGGCGCACCGCATTATAAGGCGCATAGAATAGACGCTACAGTAGAGGCTGGAGTTACGTTATGCATCCACTAGATGGAGCTGCACTAAACGGAATGTCAACAAAACAGACTCCAGTTGGCGAGGAGAGCCTTCCGCGACTGGGCCGGGGCGTGGCCGGACGATGGTCACCTTTCTCCGTTCGCACACAGCATGTTCGTGGAGAACGTGGTGCTAAATAACCTGCAGACGACCTGATTCTAGACGGTCGGTAGGTAGATAGGTCAATCAAACTTTATTAATAGATTACAAACCAGTATTCTGACAACTATCCCAGGATGCACTGCACGCTTCTTCTTCTACGGGCGAAAATGAAGTCGGCGGCTGCTTACCGTAGTTGTTAGACCTGTTGTGGCTCAATATTGGTCCATATATAAGGCGCACCGGATTATAAGATGCACTGTCAGCTTTTGAGGAAATTGAAGGTTTTTAGGTGCGCCTTATAGTGCGGAAAATACGGTAATTGCTATTTTGAAACCTCTCTAGTCAAATGGACATAAAAGTTGAATGATGAATAAACAGACTACAGTGAACATCCTCCTGCCTGCTGCGTTCAAATGTTCCTTCACTAACACTCCAGACCATGTCAAAGCCACAGCAAATATGTCTAACAATTAACTAATAAAACAGCTGGTGAGTGGAATCAGATGATTTTTACCTGATTAGCCCTGACTGGTCTGATTGGAAACTCCAAAACCCAATTCTTTTCAGACCAGTGAAGGTGTTATGCCTAGCCTTTTCAAAATCTCAAGTTTAATGCAAGAGTTTAAATTCTTTAGGGAATGCACAGCAAGACTGCTGTTTCAGTGATATTAATCATGCTAACTGCCAATATACGACACTAAAAATGGTTTAACTCCATGATTATTTTGTCTTTGTTTTGAAAGCTTTCCAATAGCATTTGCAGGTCAAAGCTCTGCAAAATAAAACATGGAAATCAGTCGAAAGAAATTCTGATTTGCAAACAAAGTAAATCTGTAAATCCAATTCTGAATAAAGTCTGGACTGATGGGATAAAAACACAAACAAACACGTTTAAATAATTACGGTGCAGCTTTGCAAATTTAGGTATATGTGAGCATAATGAAGACTGCCAGGCAGCAAGAAAGTGCTTCTGATATCATCCTTTGTACAGAATATGAATATGCATCAGCGGGCAGTAGTGTGAGATGTCTGAACCCTCAGATGTGTGGCGGTTTGAGGTCAATTTACAGCAGTAGCCCATGAGAAGTTGCAGCAGCCGACAGGTTACAAAGTTCCTTCTCATCAACTTTTCAGCCAAAAAAATTATGCAAAGGACATTTAAAATGGGTGCTTTGCCTTCACCCTGACTATTTATTGTCAGGCTAATTTGAATACCAGAGCTGTATTGCTAAGTTGTGGGTCAAGTTGTAAAAGTGCACTTGAATGGTTTAAATTATTTTCTGAATTTGCTTGGTAACATTTGTTTTCTGACTATTTTTTACTTGCTGAGGCTTTTTATCCATGGATCCTTCACGGCAACAGCCACTGCTTTAACCACCCACCTGGTTTTGTGGCACATTTGATCACAACATTTCTCTGCACCTCCACATTGCCTTGACAGTTCCCCCGTCTTTGAGTTGATATTTTGCTCTGTGCAGCCGGTGAAGCCGCCTAGGGGAGTTTGTGGGGACCTACGTGAAGGCTGTGTACTGCTTCACTGCTTCTTAAACATAATTCGGCCTCCGGTCTTGAGCAAAAACAGTGGTCACTCTAACAACTGCAACACCTCCTCTGGTCTTTGCTGCCCGATGGGCTCAACAAGGCAGGCCGGAGCCTGGGATTGAGCTGCAGAAGGAGCTGGTTATTTCTGGTACGTGTCTCAGAACTGTCATATATGTGTTATTATTTGTGAGATTTAAACTAAGTTGAAATCTTTGCGTCACCTTGAAGTCTCCATCAGCAGACATTAGGGAAATTTCATAGATTGAGCTTCGGTTTTCAACACAATGGTGGGCTTGCCACACATTATCTATGCGGTCGTGTGAAGGGCAGATGCTACTGAAGGGGAGATAATTGGTGGCAAACTGTCTGAAATGTATAATTAGAAAGGACAAGACACTCCCCCTCTTTTCTTTTCTTCCCAGCGTCTTTCCCTTTTCGGTGGGTGATCTGAGTGCCCAAGTGAGCTTTGATCTGGGCTAAGGTTTTCTGAACCCTGTTAGATTGGATCGATTTGCTCCAACACGCATCACTCTTTTGGTTTCTTATCTGGCACAGCGCTGCTGTTTGCAATACATCGGATAGCGTGCAAAGCCGCGGGAGGTGTTGCTCGTCTTAATTCGTGCCTGCAGCTTTTCCGTCTCATGACTCTTTCAAAGGTGTGATGTCTTTGTAGTCTCTGGACCGCGTCATGAGTGATCTTCACTTAGCGTCATTATTATTCCAGAGGCTCACCAGGACATATGTGTTCTGACAAGACGCTCCTTGACTCGTCTGCTTTGCGTTTGTAGCTTTATTCGTTCCACGGTTTCGGGCCACAGCAAATGCAGAACTTCATTCAGTTCACTTGAACGCTAACAATCGTTTATTGGTAATTAAAAATGTCGTCTTGCTCATTGCTTCTCAGTTTTAAACGTGGTGGTGAGTTTGATGTTGGCAGATGTGGGGGTTTTTTGGGGGGTTTTATCAGCTGGGCTCACAAGGGTTTGATGTGAGAGCCTAATGTCATCGGCTGCACCTCCTGTGCCATGCCACATTACCATCTCAGCCTCTCCTCAGTCCAATAACCTGCTGCTTGACTGTAATAAAGGAGGGTTAGGAGAAGTGGAGGTCATTTTGCCTATTACTGGTGGTTACAACAACACATAAGGGACCAGAATAAGGAGACACAAATCCCGCAGTAACCGAGTTTGTTGTAAAATCTTATAGGAATCACTTGGGGCTCACGGCTCCTCGACAGAACGACTGTTTGTGCTGCAATAACCCTGTCACACTGCTGCGTCTCTGTTTTGCATTTTAATTATGTTGGAGAATAATGCTGTAAGAAACGGACGTCTTTGGCCATCCGAAATGTCTGTCTCGTTCGCGCCAAAGCTCTCACACACTTTGTATTCTGTGCAACTGTAACCTAAACACGGCTGCGAAGATCGAATAAAATCACAGCGTCATACGCCATGCAGACGATTCGTTCACCTCAAGATGCCGGGTGCTTAAAACTAAAACTAAAATGTATCTTTTGTCTAATTAATGCCACTTGGGGGCACCCATAGAGCATATTGAATTCCTAGGCAGCCAGATGATTCTTTAAGATAAAACTAAATAAAATGCGAGATGGCATCATCGCAGCAAAAGTAAAGTTCTCGGTTCAGAGAGAGCAGAACAGTTTCAATCTCAAGCATATCAACACAGAATAACATGACAAACTAAGTGAGGAGAACTTGAGGCTGCAAAGACTTCAGGAATCCACAGAACCTGATTATGAAGAGAGAAAAGTTACCCTGGATCTGACTCTCAGCTGAAAATAAAACCATTTCTCTGAATTTGATAGGCGTGCTATCATCTTTGATTATTGTAAAGGTTTTCAAAGTGTAAAAAAGTCTTTTTTTTTTTTTTTAAAGTAATGCTACTCCTATTAGCTTTAAGTAAGTGTGACTGAAATGTTGCATACGTGAACTGGTAATAACATTACTTAATGTCATGAAACGTTTGCAGACACTCACCTCAGAGTGCTGATTGCTTGAAGCGGCTCCAACAGGAGTCAGACATATTTTCTGATTAATAGTATTGAAAATAAATTTTTGACCTCTTTGAGCCCTCACTCATTTTGCACTGAACCTTCATCCAAAGACCATCAGGTGTATATTAGTACCTTAACACATAGCCAGACAAAAACAGCATACAAATCTCTTCTCTTCTCTTCTGTCATCAGGGTTCAGTTACAGTTTCAGACATAAATCTAAAAAAGGGTGTGACAGTATATATATATATTTTTTTTATTAGTGTACCAATCAAAAATCCTAGTGATGCTGATTATGAGCAAAGGCTTTACATTTGAGTTCAGTTTATTAAAAATACCTTTCTAGGAATAACCAATGGTTCCAATAAATCTCCAGGTCAATCTTTTTGGATCCTTCACTGTTTCTGGGGGAGCTTTTAGATTTAAATATTAAACTTAATGTCTTGAAGGAAAGTGTCACAGTAATATTTTTGTTACAGTTGTCTTTATTTGTGCATCTCTTGAAAATGCTAACCGAGTCCTAAGCGATTTTTCATTCTTCATCAGCATCAATGAAACGCCGCCTCTCTAAACTGTTAGTTGTACAGTAAGCCGACAGTTTCGGCCCATACATTTATTATGAGCCTCTGAAAAAAGGAACTATTTCACCACCCTCCCCTGCCTCGCTCCCCTCTCTCCATCTGTTCCTGGGATGAGGCAGGGTAAGGAGCCAGGGAGGCCTGCGAGCTGGAACAAGTCTATCTGCAGCAGCAGGCCTGGCCTCGGCAGCCACAGAGGGACTCAAACTGAATGCAAGAGCCCACTTTTCGTCCGTCCAGATGCAGATGACTTCGCTTTTCCTCTGCCTCTCCACCGCACAATAATACCCTTTTGTAGCACAAGGGCAGAATCCAAGCTTTGTCCAGTCAACCTTAATTTATGGCACACATATTTTCCAGACGCACATATTGTTGCGCGAGCTACAAAGGCATAAGCTTTCAAAGAGGTGGAGAGGAAGTGCTGGCAGGAAGATTCTAGCAGTTTCTTTGTTTGAGAAATGGTATAAATCATTCACCAGAACATGCAATTCCCAGATTCAACAGTGCATTGATTTTCAGAACTTCAAAGATGTGACGGGAGTCGGAGGTGATTTCCTCACCCCGCCACCCCCCAAACCACCATCGTCTTATTACATTTCTATAACGCTGTATTTTACCCGAGGGGCCACTGCTGATCATGTTTTGTGTGGCCGTAGGTGTTATGGTGACCTTGATTTATTGAACCTTGTAGAACATAACATTTGATGCAGATTTATGGAGGTTTATTTGAAAGGCTGGGCTGATGATTCCTTATTTCAAAACATGTTTTCATGTCAAACCAGGTATTTACATACACTGTCTTAGAGAAGAATCTTACTTTTTACTGTCTGATATTAAATCAGACACGCTTTCATATTTTCAATGAGTAAGGATTACAAAAATGAATTGAGAAGTTTATTTTTTTAGATACTTTTTTAAAAAACTTTATTGGAAAATCACATAAAATCAGGAAAAACACCCCGAACAGAAGTACGGACCTTGACATGGAACAATTTTCAGATGCTTTAAGATGCCACATTCATCTGTTCCAACAATTGTAACTAAATATGAAAATCCTGGGATTTTTCAGGCATCGTAATGTTTAAGTAGGAGGTGATTATCAACAGATGTGTTTTGGTGTTGAATGTTTGTTTCAGACCCACAACAAAAGTGAAATACCTTGCAAATACTTTTGTCAGAAATCCTTACAGGGTTGACTAAAAACATCAGTCAACAAGTAAAGGTGCAAAGGGGAATTTCAAAATGGACAGTAAGCCTAAGATTGTTAAAGGCTACCAAAAATCTTTGAATCACTTGATAATTTAGAGGCACTTCTGCTTATTATTCTACTTTCTATCACCAAAGGATGCAAAACATCCCTTAAAAATTCACTCTCTCATTGTTTTAGCATTTAGAAAATAGGAATAATTTTGATTACGTGATATAAATTGGGAACACTTAGTATCAATTGATGTCGGTGAGAAAAAAAAAAAACTTATCTGGATTTTAATAGTATACTTAAACATCTTTAGTATACATAATATTATCCATTTAAAGTTTTCCCCATGGCCTGTTTTGATTATTTTTTTCCAGATATATTTATCTCAGTCACCTGAAGTTAACCAGAACTGTATTCTCCTGTTCTATTTGACCCGCCATCCGTGGTCTAATCAGAAGTGACTGGTCGCCCTCTATGCAGAAAACATCCACCCAGACCTTTTCGATTTCTGCTTCAACACAAAGACAAGCAAAAGGCTCCTGGGGGGGGGAGGGAGGACGACCCATACCCAATAATGAACTGCTGGGCATAAGCTGTCATTCCTGCAGAGATATCTTAATGAAGAAACTTCACCCAAAACTACGATTTCTGAAGAACAGCCTTTGAATACATTTACGCCCCGGTTTGGATTAGAGGCTGTGACTGAAACAAAGCTGGACACGGCCACGTCGATGTGTTTTATGTTGTTTACTGCCATCCTGGCATCATAATCCCTAGCAACACTTTTAACTGTGCTACTGAAATACATCAGTTATTTGCACTAAAAGTTATGTTGAGATAAAACCTTAACATAGGCACAGTTAAATTAGAGACTTTTGGCCCAGTAGAAAAATTGTCTCGCTTCTAAATAATTAAGTTTGACTGCCTACGTAACAAATCAAATATAAAAACAAAACAATAATAAAAGCTGCGCAATAAACAGGAGGGCTCAGTCACAATCTGTTCTGATGAGGCTCGTTTGTCAGAATAAAAGCACATTTAAAAAATAAAAAACTTTTGAACATGTATTATGCATATTCTTCATGAAGCCCACATTTCTGTGTTAAAATGATTTTTTTTTTTCATTGCTATGTTCCAATATTCCGATTGTGAATGTTTGCAATAAGTGTAAGAAGGAAATTATTATAATTAACAGGAATAAAGGCTTGAAAACATCAGTCGCTGTGTAACTAGCACATATAATGTGATAACTTAATGAATTAGATGAGTGAAATAAATGAACATATCCATAATTTTCTAATTAATTGAATGTGTCTGTACATATTGTTCTGTTTTCTGATTGTTTATTCACCCACAAGATGCCAGGATGTTGATCCCTCTCCCTCAGCTTTTTGCAGTCATGATCCCCATACAACTACATTACATTTACTAATTACACTAACCTGTATTCAGTACCACTTCTCTCTCAGTATTTATACCCTTCTGGGTCGGTCCATCTTTGCTGGATTCAAATCCTGAGGAAACAGAAACACACCTGTGAGATAACAATACTTAATATTCATTATGACTCAAACAATGTGATTTCATTTATTTTTAACTACTGTTAATGCAACTTAACAATAGTTAAGTAGCGTTTTTTCTGGGCTCCTCCGATGAGATTTTTGTAAGTTTTCTCCTCCATTATTCAGTAAATCTAGTAAATTGCTTTCATTGTGGCTGCAATCAGGTTCTGCTACTTTACACTCTAGCTAATGCATAGCAAAAATATTGAAAAACAGTTTTACAACCATGTATCCATCCATTTTCCATACCAGCTTAATCAACAAAGCATTGATTTGGCGTTTGGCGTTCTGCTTGGCTGTGTTTGAACTAGAGAAAGCGTCTTTCATCCTATAGATTTTAAAACTGACTCTTAATACCGTACCATATGTAATTTGATTGCCAGCTAATCCAAGTTGCTATGGATTTATGAACATGGACAAAAAAAGGGTGGCATGAGTTCCACAACTTGGACGTGGCACATCCACCAGCGCCTCACACAGCCGTCACTACAAAATTTATGTATGCTTTCTTCAACTGCAGGCCTCGAGGGCCCAGTGTCCTGCAACTTTTAGATGTGTCTCTTCTTCGACACACCTGAGTCAAATAATCAGGTCATTAGCAGGACTCGGAGGCACACAGGGGGGTAATCCAGCTTTGTGATTCAGGTGTGTGGGCCCAGGAAGGGACACATCCAATAGTTGCAGGACACTGGCCCTCGAGGTCTGGATTTGAAGATCTCGTCAACTCAAGAAGGACAGGTGATCATTAATTATTGGAAAACGTACTTCATCTTTATGTGCTACCACAGGGAATTATAAGCAGCACATACTGTGTTCTTCACGGACTTGCAGCTTAAATGTTTTACAAAATGTGCTTAGTTTCTTCATATTTCAGCCCACGTGCAGTGTTTCTTTAGAAACGTGCACATTATGACAATTTGCAGTCATCATAGCAATACCAAAATTTGAATTCAAATGGACTGCTTGGGTGTAATATTTGGTCAGCTATTATATTCCAAGTTACATGCATGCAAATTGCATGTTGCAATATACGCAATTTCATAAATATTTTTAGAGGCTGAGAAACAAAAGCACTTAGAGTGATGTAACACTGTAACGAAGGGTCCAAAGAAAAGAGTCGGGGAAATTTAGGTTTATTGTAGTTGATTGAGCAACAACATTGCAGTTCAACATTTTCGAAATATGTTGCAAACTGAACACCAACATATAGACGGCCGGATAGAAAACAGTGCAGCAGCAGACTTACTGATAAAAGGTTCAGAGGCAAAAAAAAAAAAAAAATCTACTTACCTGTAGCTTGCAAAAACGTACAATGGTAGTATAAAGGGTGCTGACTACTTTGACCCTTAAGCTTTAATACAATTTAAACAGCCAAAGCACTTAAAGATTTACAAGAAGGACTTTTCATTTCAGAAACCCTCCGTGACACAGTCCCCAAGGTTAGACACATTCCCAGATTTATGTACGAAAGCAGAATGTCATACGGGTTGTTTTTATAAAGGGCAGAGAAGACTAACAAGGTTTACAAGGAGAATTTGGTCTGACAGCCGGAGCACAGACACAGTATTCAACATTAAACACTACCCAAGAGCAGTGCATTAAGTACGTGGGTTGGTTGCGCTGGTGCGTCTCGGCGCAACTCACCGAGTTTCACTTTCAATCACATATTGGCCTTTTGCTGGAAACTTAAAAATCAATGTTAGCCTTCAAACCAAAGTGCATACATTAAATGATTCATGTTGGATCAAATAGCTCTGTCAGAGAGAGCTGTGAAAATATGCTTTTAGCTGAGCAGCAAAAAAAAAAAGAAAAAAAAAAAGAAAACATATTGGCTTACCGTGCCTGTGGAGACCGTTATTCTGAAAGTCACTTGGGGAACGTTACTTTTATCTGGCAGACAGCTTCATCCAGATAACCATCTGGAATAGGCTAATACATACTGATGCATACTCAACATAATCCAATTTCACCAAATAACAGTATGAAGTTCCAATAAATTATGTTTGTGGCCACAGGTGTATGTAATTCCGATATTCCTTTGAAACAACTTTGCTAAACTTGGAACCGAAGTCCTTGTCTCACTGTTTCGACTCATTAGTTTGACGAGATAACTGCAGAAACACTTTCCAGACTGGAATTTGAAGAGACAAATAACATGTGAATAACGCCATGAGTTATTATGTCACCTCCATAGTGATCTAATGGCTACCTAGCATTAATAAAGGGAGGGAATTATACTGGAGCAGATGGTGAGGGTACATCAGTGGTTCAGGAGCTATTTATTAAATGCATTATCAATTATTTTCAACATGATGGGCTCAGCTGGCCTCCTTCTGGATCTACTGCACCAAAGAGTTCTCTAACCTCCAGCGTCATTAGGCAAGTCTGAACACAAACCATCACCGACCTGCTGTCAGGATATCAAGGAGGCTATGTGTTGCACTTAAGGTTTTAGCTTTTTTTTTTTTTTTTGTTACAAAAAAAGCCTTTCCAGGAGCAGTTGCCAGGTGACAACCAGGCATCCGTGTATTAAAAAGCTGATTTCCTAGCTGTGATGTTACAGTGTGGGGCTGAGAGATGTGGCCCATTGCACTGGAAGAAGCTAATGTGCTATAAAATGCTCTGAGCACACAGTATCATGGACTCTGAAGCACAAGTTAATAGTAACACATTTCTCAGCTGGCACATATCTGAGCATGACTTCAAAAAGAGAAAAACAAACAAAAGCACCTTCCCACACCCAGCAGCAGCTCACGTTTTGCTGCTCTCACGTGGATTGATGTCGTGGATATCAGTCGGGTTGAAGGTCACAATATTTTCATCTGAGGAGCTTTTTGTTAAACCCATAGTCCTTGATTAGCAAACATGGAAATGCCTCAGCAAATCAGAAAGATGACGTGATTTTGTTGCTTCCTCAGACGATGTCATTTAAATGTCGCATGTTTTGCTTACGGTTATTGTGTCGTCACACGATAACTAGGTGGTGGGATCGTACTAGTTTTGGGAATCCTGTTTTACAGCTGCAACAGAGAAAATGTTCAGAAGAAATGGGATGATAGGAGAATCTAAACAAAGACAATTATTTGGAAAAAAATTAGAAACATGCAAAGAAATGGTTCAGATCAACTAAACACTACAACACACACGCTCTGATCAAAACAATCCAACGTGTTAAATATTCCCGGTTTGAGCAGACTAGATCCCTCTCAACACACCACACACAGCAGGAATATCTCATCATGCGACTCTCCGAAGAGCCATCACAATAAGTGGGGCGTCCGAAGGGGAAGATCAGGTCAGAAATCTGCATAATTTTAGAACCAGGCTTAAGTTGATAGAATAGGTTTGATTCTCTTTTGTTTATGTTATGTCTTTCTTTCTTTTTTTTTTATTTCCTATCGTTTTGTCCTGAGAGTCTTCTGCATATTTAATATAAACAGAAGCAGGTTGTGCATCCTCCATTACTGTCTCCGGTGAAACAACATATCCACGTAGCAGAGATCTCACCTTGAGAATTGTTTTTAAATTCAAGGACTGGTTTCAGCCATAAAACCGTCAACATTATTAAACCTATTTTAGGAGGGCTGAAGCCCCCCTGGAGTGTTCCTAAGCACCAACATAATACTAGTAATTATATATGGAGATACATTTTTTTATTCAAGAAATCATTAAAGATAAATACATTCCATTAAGAACCAAGATTAAGATTTAAGAAAAGTTATTTACACATTTAAATAATTGTTTTTTTAATATTTATTAAATTTATATTTTGTTTCTTTCCACTGCAGCTCTTAATGGTCAGGTGGGAATAATATCTCATGCTGTAAGTCCCACGAAATGTCTGGTATGTCCTAAATGGTTCTTATGAATAAAATGTGCAAAACCTACAGTTAAGGGTGTTGTACCAGTATTTTTCAACCAAATGTACAACATTATTTTAAAAGAATGGGGGAAAGCAGCATTATGAGTGATGTTGGGAGATTGTATGATTTAGGGTAAGTAAAAGTTTACGTGTTGAGAAATTGTTTTTATTTTTCTCTCTGAACACTTAATATAAATGATATAGGCCAAGTCACATACACAGTTTGCAAAAACACCAATTCAACTTGCTTGTTTCTTCAAGAGAAAGCAAAACAACATCAAATTAATATTCTGCACCAAAGTCATTTATTGAAAGTATTTAACACTTATTTCTGTACATGCATATGGCTAAGTATAATAATATCCTTACATAAAACAATGTATTTTTTAACATTTTAGTTATGAATTCAGCACTGCTTGGTGTTGGTCTGCTACCCAAGTAGCTGTTAAAACTCATTTAAGTTCCTGGCTTTACATGAACTAGATTTTAACCACTTCAGTGTTTTAGTTGAACAGATTCTCTTTTTGCAAGACGTTGCGGTGAACAGATACTTCTGTTATTATACATTCAAGACTGTAGAGATATCCATGCATTGTGGATGTACCACGCTGCGATAAAACTTCAAAACGTAGCTATTCTGGATTTTGAAATAAATCAGCACGCTTCTTCCCTGAACAACAACATCAGAGTTTGGGGACGGTTTCGCTTGCAATTGTGGGACAAAAACAACAGTTATGGAGCAAAAAGGCTGGACTGACAAATGATCAAATAGGGTGATGAATACTGAACACATCTTCTCAGTGATTCCTCCTCCATCCCTCTCTGTCTTCCCTCTCACTCTCTCTTGTTCCCCTCTCCCAGTCATGGCCTGAACTGGAGTTGAACCGAGTCTCCTGGGCTCTTTAGTTGGACAGATCGTTAGTTGCATGACCCATCAGGAAAGACGAAAAGAAGCTAAGGGTTAGCGTGGAGAAAACAAGCAATAAAGGGAGCAACGGCAAGGAGGGGTGGATGGAGATGTGCCATGCAGTCAGTAGTGCACAGTGTTGGTGGTACTGCATGCCAATTTACTTACCCAGGCACAGAGTAAGCTGTGACCCTCCTGATGCATGCAGACTTCAGCGTAATAAAATTCTCTCAACTCCCTCTGTGTCTCACCTCATTTCTTTCCTGCCCTGCACTTCTTCCAACTCATAAATAAATAGCTGATTGTTTGGGATCGCCAAAGCCTTCACAGCCTTTGTGCATATACACCTGCTTCCACACAGCTTGGTGTAATCATGATCAGATTACTCAAATAGCACAATTATTAGGATTCTTAAGCTAGCATGACACTGAGAGATACCGAATTGATAAATTTGCTACACAGGCATCTTGCAGTCAATCAGATCTGCCTTTAATTTGTACTTCGGCAGGAATACAGCAAAGTGTCTGGCAAAGAGACCGCAGCGTCCACTTAAACTAGAAGGTACCAAACAAGTCCTTGGAGCATAACGGCTTGTGTTGCCTGATGATCTTTTTTGCAGAGGCGCTTTTCCAAGCTCCTCAGAGAAAGCTGTATGTCCTCACTGCTGCTGTAATGAGCATGAAAAAGCAAACGTCAAATTAAAAAAAGTCTTTGTGTGTGTGTGTACTTGTTTTGTTGTCCTATTTAGAGCCATTTCTGGCATATTTGGGGCGATGAGGGGGCCAAAGCCCCGTCTTAACACGGCGGACCCACTTCTTTAGGATGAGAAGTTTTAAACTTTAGCTGTGAAATAGGTTTTGATTAAGATTAGGGTTAGGAATAGACTGGAGGTAGGGGAAATGTCTGGGTTAGGCATGAATGCAGTTACTAAAATGAGTGAAAGATGATACAAAGTTGTAATATGGGTAGAAATACAAACCTCTGTGTGTGTGAGTGTGTGTGTGTGTGAGTGTGTGTGTGTGTGTGTGTGTGTGTGTGTGTGTGTGTGTGTGTGTGTGTGTGTGTGTGTGTGTCTGTCTGTCGATGGACCTCTTCAACCAATATTGCTCTCTGCTCTCTCTCTCTGCTTACAGGGAGAGAGTTGCTGGTTTCAGGGAAAAGAAAACTGTCACCAGACCAACCAAAAACTGACCAGGTTCTAAACTTACATACAAAGTTGCATAAATGTAACTTTATATTGTGCTGATAAATTCAGAAAAACCTCAAGTGCCTTTTTGCATTAATAAACTTAAAGGAACACTTTAAGTAAAACGTAACATCGGATTATCTTATTTTTGCTCTGATTGTACCAGCAAGCGTTTTATGCACCCCTGAATGGCTGGAGGCCTAACAACTCTTTGTCATTTTCTCTAACATTTTATTGAAAGAACTTCAAAACATTAGAAAGGTATGACCAATGGTTTCACCAGCAACATTTTGAAACCATTGAATACCTGA
Source organism: Poecilia latipinna (assembly GCF_001443285.1). Classification (NCBI taxonomy): domain Eukaryota; kingdom Metazoa; phylum Chordata; class Actinopteri; order Cyprinodontiformes; family Poeciliidae; genus Poecilia; species Poecilia latipinna. The sequence continues at coordinate 356,317 of NW_015112663.1, read as the reverse complement.
AGACTGGAAACAATCTCAACTAATTTCTCTGTTTTGAAAACTATGGCTCTTGCTGCTTGGAAACAGGTTTGAGGACATTTGAAGCCGACTAAGACAGAGTGGAACCTCAACATATGAGCCAATCAACATCTGAGTATTTTTGAAATACCAGGCGTCGTTCTGTCAATATTTTTGTCTGAAATAGGAGCAGAAACCTGAGTTACGAGTCGAGCTTCTGGATGCCACAGGGGCAGCATCAACTGATGCCGTCTCTTGTTGATCCACACAGAGAAAAGGATGATGTTTATTGAACAGAACCAGGAATTCCAATTGGTGACAGTAAAAACCTTAAGAGAATAATAATTAAAAAAAAAAAACCTAAAAGAAGAAGAAGAAGAAATGTGGGTTGGAGATGTTTTACAAGACTGGAACGGATTAAACTTATTTTAGATTTTTAAATGGAGAAAATTAATTTGAAACTTGGGCAGATTGGCTTGTGAACTTGGTCACGGAACGAATTAAGCTCATGTCTCGAGGTTCCACTGTATTAAACAGGTGTCTCAGGGCTGACCTCTGTTCTATCTTTAAAACGGCCATCGTCGGTAGTGCTCTGTTTTAGATGGATAATGAAAAGAGATTTATGTGTTAAGGTGGAACTGTAGCAGTCACATCGTAAGTGGGCACTCTGAAAATTTCTGAAACAAAAAGTTTCATTGATTTAATTAATAGTGAGGCCAGTGTGACAGACAGGGATCATGTTTCTAACTTCTTTGTAATTTCTCCTCAAGTCAGACTTTCTTTCCCTGCATCATCACAGGTGGCAGAGTCAACGCCGTGTTATTATGTCTACTGTAATTTACAAAGAAAACTTAGTAAAGTGCAGACGTACATCCTCCTCAGTGTCAAGCAACTTCTTTCAATTTAATTGACCAGTTTAAAAACAGAACTGTAATTTTCTTCCAGCTGCGCCCACTTATGACTAAATCTATACACTGCATTACTGACGGCTTTCTTGCACAAGTGAAAAGTAGCGTTCTGATAATTATCAAACTGGAAAAAGACTGCACTGGCATTAGAGCTGTACTCCTGTGTGGTAGACATAGAAAGCATTTTGTCATGGTGTTTAATCAGTATTTTTGGTTAATTTTCTATTGCAGATTTGTCTTCTAATCTAATTGAAAATAATAATAAAAACATTAAAAAAAATGAGCTAGTTATGTAATATCACCATCTTTTTGTCCCCTCTGGAATATAGAGAATTACTTTTTACCTTTTCCAGAGTAAATAAGTGCAGGTTAATGTTAATATTTTCTGATCCCGTTGCTCTTTCCTCTGCCCTTTAGAGGCACAGATCTGGGAAAGGAACCAGCCAACAGAGCGTCATGGTGAATGTTCCAGGAAATGGCTGTGGGCAATGCTTTTCCTCTGATGTGACAGTTCTAGGCTTCAATCTGGGAAAGCCTACTGTTGCCTTTCTTACCATATTAAGTGGAAAGTCATGTTGCTCCTACACTGAGAACTTGAAGTCACGAAGGCATTTTGATGCTTGGTGTGCACCAGTATTCCTCCAAACTGCGTCAAGTGAAACTCTGAAAGATACTTCCGTTACACTGATGCGTGTTATTTAAAGATGGGTTTTGAGATATGTGGTGAAACTGTGTCAAAATTTGTGCACACACTAACTAAAGTTGTCTTTAAATTATTGAAATTGCTGCAGAAAAATATTTAGCTAGTTGTCATGTGCATGTTCCAGAACACGATTCTTCTGATTTGACAGTGTGGTAAAAAGCTTCATTCCTTCTTTAGCCCAGTTTGTATTTATTTCAACTGGGGCAGTTGTAAAAGAATATTTTAGTAATCGATTATTTTTACGATGAATCGAGTAACCAGAGAATTTCTCCGCTTGCTTCCTTCCGCCTTCTCTGTACAGTAACTCTGCTACCTCTTTCTGACTTCCTTGCATAGTGCCATTTTTTGCCCTACCCCTTTCCCTGGCAGAGCGCTTGGGGAACACAGTCCTCCTCTGTCAGCCCCCCACACCACCATCTTCTGCTTCACAGGTAATTAAATGGATTTCCTGTCTTGTAGTCGGTGAAAGAACATGACCCTGCACTCTGCCAGAGCGTGTCCAAAGGCACTCCAGGGCCGGCTCCCTGCACCATCTGCATCTCAGTGTCCAAGCAGAGCACTGGCCCTAAACAAACACACTCCACCCTGGGGACTGCCAAGCCACGGGCTCCCCAACTAAACACACTCCACAGATACAGTGAGCAGTAATGAACTTGGGGGAAATTGAGCTGTAAGCACCAATACCTAAACTACAGCACAAGAGTGGTGTTTGAAAGAAATAACTGCAGGTTTTGTCCAGGCGACAACAGACAAACAAGACGCATATTTAGTCTTAAAACTAAATGAAGCAGTGTTTGCAAAACCATGTTGGACGGTCGGACATCACCAACATAATTCGATGTTGTGAGACGAAAAACTTAAAGCTGTTAGACGTGTTGATCGACACGATTCTCCTCTAATCTTGCAAGTATGTAGCAATCAAAAAAAAATCTTGAATACCGCAAGGCTATCCAGTGTGACAGATATTGCATATGCAATGAAAAAAACTGTTTGTGTAGAGTGTATAAATAATTTCCCACTAGATACCCAATGGGTGTTAAAGCTTTGGCCTCCCAGATGGTCAAACCAATCCACCAAGTTAAAGGTGGAGATTATGTGGAGGAGCTGGAGATCTGCCTTGGTTTTTCTCCTGGACCTGTCACTGCCAAGATCCAATCCATCCATCTTGATGGCTGGATAGAAAAATATACTAATATGTTTCTTCATGACATGCATTTTCTGTCAGGACCTGTGCAACCGGTAAGTACAAGTCCTGATATAAAATATGCACAAAGTGTTGATTGTGCATGTTGCAATATAGAATATAACTTGATTTTGAAATATCTCGTTTTATTTTTTGATCCCTCAGAAAAAGCAAGAGACTGCTATCAAAGCTGGTGGCTCCCAGGGGCAGCATCTTATTGTCTTGCCTCACGCTGTGAAGTACTCATCCCATTAGTAGGGCCTGAGTTCACTTCCAACATGGGATCAGCATGAGCAGATATTTTTCTTTACTCTACTCTACTACTTCAGGCATCTTTGAGATAACACTTCAAAGTTATGTCATTAGAATTACCCCTGACAATTTACTTATGTGCATGGGAAAATATGTAGGTGTGTGTTGGAGTCTGTCGAAATGAATGCAGTCATTGAAAAAGCACGACGTGTGTTATGTCGTGTTAAATCACCCCAGGCCACTAGGTGGAGCTGCCGACAAGGAGTAAATGAGAAACGGTAAAAAGAGCGAGAATAATGATGACGTTGAAGAATACATTTAAGGTACTGTGCGCCTTCGTTTAGTTCGTGTTTCATGTAGTTACGTTAAATTAATGTACCGAGTTATTCAAGAATGTTCCTTATTTTTCGTGGGGTTTTTTTCTTTCTTCCTGCTGAATTAGCATGGCTGCTAACGTCCACCCGCCGCCCTTGTTTTTACCGTGACCAGGAGAACCTGCTCCTTCAACACCTGGATGTCCAATAATTACTTGCTGGTGATTAATACAACAGGGAAAGTTTGGTCTGACGCACAAGAGCCGAAGGACAACGAACTTTCTATGGGCTCTTTGCACCTCAGCTTCCGCGTTCGGGGAAAAGCGGCTCGATTGTTTCCGATCCAATACAAATATCATTTTACACTAGGGCTTGGCCAAAGTTTGTACATCGATCCGAAGCCCCAACAAGTCAGCTGGAGAAAGGTTTTAGATGTTCGCCTCCTTATACATTCACTGATACAAAGGTGAGTTTTACTTAAACTTTGTGGCTAACATTAACGTTAGCTTATGCTAGTAGGCAATATTGTCGGACATTGTTCTTGTAAAATGTGCTATTTTAGTATCTAAACAATCTAACGGACAATGTTTTTACCTAATTTTCAGGTATATTATGTGTGTTTATTGTCGTTAGTGTCACAGACTAATGGGGAGGTTACGGTTCGGACTTTTTACTTCCGAAGCCTGACGGAGCTCAACAAGCCTCATAGCTTAACAGTAGCGCAGCTCTGGTGTCAGAGATCTGGTTCCGCTGACCGTTCAGGTTAAAAGTTGCTGCTTTTAGAAAATATGACCGTGTCTTTTAAGGTCTCTGTGTTATTTCATTTTATTACCTTTGCATGTTTCTTGTGAAGAGCTCAGATAGGACCGTGCTTACAGCAGTGTGTACAGGCGGATCAGTTGCTCGGCTGTCTGGCTCTGGTCTGCTCACTCGTTCCCATAAACTCTTTCAGGCTGAATACAGAAGTGATTCCATGGAAATAACTCAGGGAGGCTCCTTTATTTATCATCCATATCCCCGGTAGTTTTAGGCTGATCCGGAGTGAAGTGAAGGCTGCAAACTTTGCTGTGCGGTGTTAGCTGGTGGCGACAGATATTTACAAGCCATCTTCTTAATTCAGGATCGCTTGGAAATTAATGAAAACTTAAAAGCCCATTATATTAGGAAGACAACAATGTTCATAGTATTGCATTTTTTGCATCTGAAATACGACTTAGTCTTTTCTACCAGTCATGGTAACTCAAAGCGGAAACAAGTGAGCCGCATTAGCTCCTGGAGATGTGACGTCAACGCCGTAGGTGCAAAGAGCCCATTAGTGTACAAATATTGCGGCACACAACATGTGCAGCTGATGGGACCAAAGCTGGTAT
>NW_015112663.1:325034-348788 GCF_001443285.1 Poecilia latipinna | reverse complement strand
CAGCAGTGTGTTCAGGCGGATCAGTTGCTCGGCTGTCTGGCTCTGGTCTGCTCACTCGTTCCCATAAACTCTTTCAGGCTGAATATAGAAGTGATTCCATGGAAATAACTCAGGGAGGCTCCTTTATTTACCATCCGTATCCCCGGTAGTTTTAGGCTGATCCGGAGTGAAGTGAAGGCTGCAAACTTTGTGTTGTGCAGCGTTAGCTTTAACTGGTAGTGGCAAATATTTACAAGCAAAACTTAAAAGCCCATTATATTAGGAAGACCACAACGTTCATAGTATTGCATTTTTTGCATCTGAAATACGACTTAGTCTTTTCTACCAGTCATGGTAACTCAAAGCGGAAACAAGTGAGCCGCATTAGCTCCTGGAGATGTGACGTCAACGCCGTAGGTGCAAAGAGCCCGTTCCTTAAACACAGGTGACACGTTTTCTTCTGCTCTTGCTGTTCTGGAAAAACACTGTTCACACCATTACAATGTCTACTAGTAAATAGCACTGAAAGTTTATTTCTACTCCAGTTAAAACAGAAATGTATCAGATATTTCTTTCTTGTAAAACTAATAAAACAAAATTTTTCCTCATGTTCAGAGAATCCCAAAGACTGGGTTTTCCTTCGCTATATAAGTGAAGTTGAATTAGTTGGGCATCAAGTTAGTCAATAATACATTCATTCTTATGAGTTCTTCAATTAAATTATACGTCAGTTCTCCATGTAACATCTAGCAAATGACTCCATCACAGTACTGCAAAGTATCATGACAATGACGTCAAATAAAAACTTCCAGAAATCAAAGGTGGCTTTATTTTGTGAAGCTAAAACTTAACTATCTTGTGGAGTAATAACTATAGTAATGATACATTTTGGAAGTATGTAGGTGCCATTCATGACACTTCAGGAAACTTCGCAACATTACAAAACAGTACAAGGAACATGTGTGTTAAGTTTACAGACAGTGCAAGGTGGAGTCATTGGTGTGTACCTTCATGCTGATGAGAAACACCTGTTACCTGTTAAACATCATCTACGTCCAGCTCCAGCCACACCTCATTAGTTCACTAGCTTACTTATTATCAGTGGTAAACTATTTAAATAAAGTCGAGTTTAATTTTGTGTAACATTTGCAAGATCGACACATTTTTCTCTCTCAAGAAAAGATGATCTCTCCACCTCAAGTTTGTCCAAAGAATCAAGAATTCTTTCCTGCAGTCTGTGTCGAACAGACTGGCAATTATTAAACTACAAGTGACTGTTGTGATAGATGTTCGTCTTCCATCAGGTTTGGGTTTGTATTAGTTGTAAGCAACAATGCTCAAAATAATTTTTATTTACACATATACCAAAATGCATTAATATTTTCATGTTGTTTTAACTCCTTAAGATGCCTTTGCATGTGTTTTGATCAGGAAGGTTCAGATGAACTTCAGAAAGTCCCAACAATACTGGAAAGTGTGTACTCCCTTTACCTGATGAACTTATTGAATCAAAGCACTAAAGCCAGGCTTTGAAGCACCTTGCTTGTTTGCGATCAGTGGGTTTCACTGTCCGTACTGTCAGCAGGTGAAATACAAAAAAAAAGAAACGTCCAACATCTGAACAGTTCACTGATCAAAGTGTCAGCTTGCAGTAACCACCCCAAGAGACTGGACGTGGACTTTGCTATTTCCCTGGCCTAATGACCCTGCTATTAACAGGCAATTGAGATGAACCAATAGAAATCAGAGCTCGTGCTCAGAATTCATTAGCTGCAAGAGCGTGACGAGTCACAAGAAGCACAGTAATGCGAAGCAGGGTAGCACTGCTTGGCGTTTTTTTTTTTTTTTTTTTTCCCCCCCAACCCCTTCACCATGTCTGGTGAACATAAATCAGACAACGAGATGGTGTCATCGAGACAGAGCACCCCTGGAGTCTTTGTACTAGTCAGAAAAAGAGTATGCAAATGAAGACCTTGACCCAAATCAAATTCCAGAGCCCGTTCGTTAATTGCAAATTACAGACCTCGGCACCCCAATCAACGGCCTTTTAAGGAAATGATTTCAGACTCATTTTGGCAATCCTCAGAAAAATATGAAAGGGCAAGAATAAAATGCAAATGTCCTAGTTATGTGTAGCATACATCAATGTAAATGGAGCCTCTTTTGGAAGATCCAGTTTGTCTGTGCAACAAGTAGAATGAACGAAATTTATTTTTGACAAATCATGATCTTTTTCCAACTTCCCACGATGCTTCTGAGACAAGAGTCAGCTAATCTAAAGGGAAGGTTGCGAAGCTGAAAAAGCTATTGGAAAAGATGGATTATCTCACCTGGGATGGGGGGTCGGTCTCTGCATAAAGCAAAGAAGGTGAAACTTCTAGGTGCCTGGTTCAAGAGTGACAATAAGATGTTAGAGATGCACAGATGGCTTTTGGTCTCGTCTTTAGCAATGTGGGCATTGCTTTGCTTGGCTGCACTGAAGAAAGAGCAGAACCAATAAGTACATCTATTGGTCTATGTTCTGACCATTGGCTGCGGTCAACAGATACGACTCATGACAGAAGAACCACATCCCAAGTGCAAGCAGCTGAAACAAGCTTCCCTGGAGAGCCACTCCTGCTCCACATTAATGGAATTGGCTGAGGCGATTCAGAAAGCTGATCAAAATGCCCCTTTGGAGATTTTCTAGCCAAGTCCCAATGGGAGTATTTACCTTTCCCTTCTGACCTGGGGATGCCTTTGGATCCCCTAGAATGATCTACAGAGTGAGCCTGGGAAGAAGCATATCTGCGTTTCCCTCCTGGACCTGGATAAGAGGAAGACAATGACGAAGAACATAAGTGGAAGTGTTCTCGGCTGTGTTTCCAACCAGCTGAAATCTTCTGACCCGTCGTCCTCCTTCGCAGTAAGTCCCCGACGTTTTGTGTAGGCAGTCATGTTATTGGATGAAGAGAGACAATATCATGGCAATCCTCCGTTAGATTTAATATATCATGACAAACTAGGAGACATCACTTTGTTAAATGCAAATCACTGCTGTGTTTCTCCATGTCTCCATCAGTGTTTTGTCAACTGCCCTGCAGGCCCAAAGACAGCAAATCACTCCCAATTCCTCTTTTCCTTTCTTGTTTATTTTTTACACCTCAGCTGTTTTCTAACAAGCAGCAAATAAGGGAATACAATATACACAATTTACACAGTAAATGTAAATGTAAGAAGAGGCAATTTGCTTCTTTTAATTTGGGATGTGGGACTTCAGTGATTGTGGCAGGTATTTTCCTTGTATTATTCTGTATCTATTACCTGTTAGCTTGGTTTAGATCCTCTTAGGTAACAATTAGGACAAAGAGTATTGTGTTGCAAAGCATTCAACCAGTTTTTAGCTGTAATAAACCTCTGAAGCAGTGATACAGAAACAATAAAATGCATCAGTTTCCTTCTGGTTTTCACTGTGCACTACTGGATCCCTCCCAATGATCAGCAGCAATTATAGCCATTAGAATTATGCTTATTTTTGTGACACAATAGGAAATGCCATAGTCTTAACATAATCTACCGAAACGTATAAGTTGAAGATGTAAGCAGTTCTTTATTGAAGTTCAGAAATACAAGAAAAAAAATGTTTTTTTTTTAATGTAAAATACAATTTCAACAGTGAATTTTAAATACAACATAATCACATAGCAGATAAAAAGGAACACAGTAAGTAAATTTGCCAGATTTATTTATTTATGTATATATATTTGCCACAAGAGACTAAACACAAATCCCTCAATAATATTTTAAAATCAATCTTAATCATATTCACAACTTACAACTACATAAGGAACAATGAAAAAAGTCCTACTTTAAACCAGTTCTAAATACTTTATAAGAAAAAAAAATATTGTCATACACTTTTGAGTTAACAGGAGATTGATATATTACTTGTGAAATATATTCTTAATTTTATATATGTGACCATGAAAAGAAGAAGATTTATTTTGTAATTATTGAGCAAGGAGCAGGTTTTTATAAGGTTTTTCTTTGTCCTGCTCCCTTTCACTCATGTAGATGAGAAGACAATGTTTTTGTACGCTGGTGTTGAAATGTGTTTTGTTGAGTGAATAAACTTATTGATTGATTGATTAATGGAAAGCAGAGGAAGCTATGTGTTCATACAATGAGCATGGAGAATACAACTTCAATCCCATAACTTTAAAAATAACCATTAAAAAATTAAATTCACACATTTATAATGCAACATAGACAGTGAGGTACAATACATTTTTAACTCTTACACTAAATACCTCAATGAAATGGATTTAAATTTGTTTTTGTGTTGTGATACTATTGTGACAAAATTTACAAAACCTTTGCAAGGCATTGTAATCGTTCCCTATTTCCTTTGGCCACCAAACTTTTTTCTATCGTCTTCCTGAGCAGAGACCAAACACAAACAGGTTGATTCTGACACGCACACACACACACACACGCACACACACACATCCACTTCTCCACAAATGCTTTTACTTCCCTGTGAACAAATGCCCAACACACACACCAACACATACATTGCTGAAAACCAGGCAGTTGGAAGCTGTGAATGAAGCGATATTGTAACCTCAACCTATGCGGCACTTCCCCACTGTGGGTTCAGCCAATGAATTATCCCCTCCAATAAATCCTGTTTGGAGGATAATCCCTTTCCCATCTTCCGGACAGACACTTTCTGTAATGAAATGGCCCCGGGTCCTTCCCTGTAACCCAGTCCCATACCGGCCCTCTAACTCTGTCTGTCTCAGGGGGAAAAGAAGGGCTTACAGTGTGGCTTCAACCCCACTCAACCCCTGCTCAGCTTCAATGGCTTTGTCACCACCCACCTGCCCCCACAGCTAACCCAGCTTCGTGTCGCTCCTTCCTCCCTTCGTTCCCAATGCAACTTCATTTCCCGCAGAATCCCGAGTACAGTAGAGGCTTTACCTCTACTGCACATCTCTCCTGGTTCAGCAGCTCATCCCTCTAATTCATCCAAGAATTGCTTTCTCCCTCCATTTTTTCCCCGTCCTGTTCTGCCAAAAGGAAAAAAAAACTGAATCAAAAACAAGTCTCCTCTTCTTGTCTGATGACGTGAGTGAAGGCAAACCTCAACAAAAAGTCTTCTGCTGCTGTAATGAGATGTCTCGCTGTGTCATATACTTCGTCTCTATTTCCTAGTAGCCCAGTTTTACTTGTGGATGGCGTGCTCTTGATCAGCAGGGGGTAGCTGTAGTTGGCAGCGTGCAGCAGGGGGAAGGCAGACTAAGCCAGGGCGGAAGATGGAGGTGTAAATGACACTGGTGGAGAGCGGAGAGGAAACTCTCCAGGGCCCGAGACGGATGCAGGATGTGGGGCAGAACTTGTGGGGGAAACTAAGCCAGGGTTTTACTCGGTAATTGGGTTGGGGTGAGCGGCTGGCAAGCTGAGAAAGAAAAGATTTGTAAACAACGCTGCCCACTAGAGCATGGAAGCACTAGTGGAAGTGGTCTTTGTGTAAATTTTTACAGGGTTTATGTCAAACTAGATCACTGAGAAACTGGAACGTCAAAATTGAATGACATGTCTGACAAACATTCTGCAAAATACCTTTTTAATATGACATCCCCGGGCTGCATTTTCATTAAGAAAACCACAAGTGTGTCATGTTTTTTAGTTTATCTGTCCGAGACTCGAGCAAAGAGAACAACGCTACAACAATAACCAGCTGCACCATGATTTCTGGACTACTTAGTTCACCTGAATAGAAGTCATACCCACTAACCCAATTATTTAACTTATATTAACAAATGTTAACTTTTGATTAAATATGTTTCAGCAATATACACATATATGTACCATAAATGCTTTTTCTGACCAGCACATGTAAGGCAGCTGCTTAAAAAGAAAAGAAAATATTGCTATCTTCATCTTCCTCCTCTGCACTACCAAAACCAAAGTCGTCTTTTTCAGTATCGGAACTGAACAGCCTCACACACACTTCCCGAATCTCTTTTGTTGCTGCTCTCAATGTCACTGTTGTTTTGCTCTGGAGTGTGTGCCATCCTTTTCTTCCAGCCTTTCGAAACCTGTTTAAAAAAAACCCCCAAATATTACCCGCATTGCAGTATTCAAAATGTGTGAAGTAGCACCTTATCGTCCAGACGTTATGATGTATGGTTGATTTATTTATTTTTGTTGACAGAGGATATAATGACTTATAATTTACTTGTCCCACAGAGTTTTCTGAGAAGAACTGAAGGAAGTGAAGCTGTTCTACAAGTCCTGGCCCACAGACAAACGGAGTGAGGTATGAGAAAATAAAGTTCTCTAAAAAATAATGATCTCTAAAGCACATGTGCCATATTTCCTGCTGTAGCTGAGCTTGGCTGGGTGCAACATGGTGCCAGAGTTTACTTGGAGATTTTTCCCAATATATCCTTTGGTGGGTGTGTGAGGGGAGGAGGGCAGATGTCCAGGTGTGTGACAGTCCAGGAAAATGATGGAAGGAGCAGTGAGGCAGTCGGGAGAAGCTTGCTTTCCTTTTGATGTATCTAAAAAACCTGCCACCATCTAACACGTAACACTGCTTTTGAACCAGTGAAGTGGTTTTTCAAGATGGTTAAGCAAAAGGAAAACACTAAACATGAATAGCAGAAGAATTGCACAAATATCAGGGTTGCTATGTGATTCAAAGACATTACTCTCAGCAAGGTGGCAATATAAAGGTAATGCGAGTAGACGCGTGCACAAGTGAAGCAACAATTCAACATGGCATGCATGACGCACCACAAAAATGCTGTAAGCTGCGTAAGTTGGTCGAAGAAAGCTATGCAGAAAGAGCTGCACATTGAAGTCTGATAGATGTTAACAGACATCTATCAGACATCTAAATGGATGCAGAAAGAAAAACTACATTCATTTCTATTTGTGTGCAGGTTTTTTTTATGTGCATATGATTATCAAAAGACTTGATAAAACTGCTCATCTTGCTTTGGTACATGCTGTCTTCTTCTCCCACCCACACACCCTCTCTAACTCCATCACCTCACCCCACTCCAATCTTCCCACCCAGCCTGCCTCGCTCGCCCTCCTCACAGTATCTCCTTCGTGGACACCTGGCTGATATGGACGCTTGGAGGCAGGAAGCTTCCCCTGCTTATTACCATCTCTGTCTGGCAGGCAGGAGCCACACCCACAAGCCTAAGTGTGAGTATGCCCTTTTGATTCCCTTTCTCTGCCTCTGGAACACTGTCTATGCATGTGGAATGAGAAAGGTGTGCATAATAATTAAGGGTAATCTCTGAGAAAGTTATGGAGCCTTGAAAGTTGGCTCGAAAAGGGACAGGCAATTTAAATTCAGATTTGTGACAAATCCTAAAATTCAAAATTAATTCAAAGTGTAGTATAACTTACATTCACACATTTTATTCCAAAGTTTTAAACATCATTGTAGAACATTTCCCTTGTTTGTTTAAAGATATTAGTAAGATAACGTGACTCAGCCTCGTCTGGACTGCTGGTCTCCTCCACTCCTGAGCGGTGCATTTACATTCTCTTGCAAGTCATCTGTTGTCTTTGATCATATCTCTGTGGTTTCTAGTTCCACCCTCTGTTTAACCCATGTTTCCTGCTAATCACCAGAATCCACACTGTGCACCAATTGTTTAGGCTTTGATATCTACGCTAAAGCCTAACACCTTTCCCTCCGTCCTCCTCCCCTCCTGTTGCTTCAATTACCAAGGAATGTTAATCTTTGAGATGCACGAATGTTTCCAATTAATAGGTGTCATTAGTGAAACGGTCGATCTCTGGTGCAGAAAGACATGATAAATGGGCAGGTGGAAGGGCGCATGCAAGTAAAAGTGAACCCTTGTAGCGTGGCATGTGGATGCATGCCAGAGCATGCTGGGTAACATTATTCTGTGTTTACCAAAGCTTGATGTTTAATGTATTTGGCATCCAGAGATCAGAGGTATGTTTGTCAAAATTGGACACAGATTTAGGGAGAGAATTAAATCTGTAGACAATAGTTTCCTTCACCAAATGTTGCTCATACAAATTTAATTTGAGGTAAAAATACAAACAATACCTTTAACACACAAATAATGGGGAAAAAAAGTCATCTTTTGAACAAAACAGGCATGACTCATTTATCCCCCCCTCACTTTTGTCCATTTTTCATTTTGTGAAAAATATTTACAGGTGTGAAACGGAGCTACTGGACTTTTCATTCTTCACTTGTGTTATTTTTTCTCTGGCAGTTTTACAGTATAATATGAAAACAACTCTCATCAGACTTAATCAAACTTGATCAGTCTATGGCCTTGAACTGACCTGTATGTGCAGATGAAGATGGTGGTGAAGATATCATCTTCACCACCATCTTGTTTTCAGAAGCAAAAAAAGTCTGACTACAAGTCAATCTATGATGTTTTTTTCCCCCTATCATTTTTAAAACACTTCAACTTTCAAATCCCATCAAGCTTGATGCTCGTACTAAGGAAAAATCCTTATTTTGTTTATCTCTTTCATGTTTTTATGTACCGCCATCTGTCAAAATCCCTACTGTTGGGGTGATTACCATTAGCGGAGGATGTCAGCTAATGGCAGACAAGAACTCTTCACATTGAGATCAACTTTGGCAAACTTTCAAACATAATGCTGATGTGTAGACATTTGTAGCAAAGTTGATCGTGCACAAAAAAAGTAGAAACGTTGTAGGAGCATCGAACTTCTGAGAGCTTATCTTTTGTTGGACAAATAGCATCCCTGTGTTGACTACATGGTGTGGAAAATAGCAAAATGCAGAAAGTGGACAACACAGCAGACAACTGAGGCCATTGAAAGTCTGGTCAAGTCTGCCTTTAATTCTGCTCACCAGTGTTTATAATACGATCCTCACCTCCTTCTTCTTTTAGATTATATGAATAGGTGGTCTTACAAAGACACACACTTGGTGTCCTAAAGCAGTAGGAGATAGATCCTTGAAGCTCAGGATTAATCTTTGTGTGACTTTCCCGACCCATAACTTACCAGGATTGGCTGTTCTCTTTAAGATCAAAAGCAGCACCCGTTTCTTCACAAAAGAGAAGACCATCTGTGCTGAGCTCCACCAAACCATTTTTGCATTGCAAGTCACAACTTCACACCTGTAGCTCCATCAAGTCTTTTTTCCCTCTGTTGGGAAACGCCCACAAATACCTGCTGTCAGTAGATCTACTGACCAGAACCTATAAAAGACGACCAGAACAAACTTACCACTTAGAGCAGACTTGACTCCTTTGACTGTAATTTTGTTCTCAACTTGCAAGGTTTTACATTTGCTACTTCTTCTCATCCAGAAGAAGGAATATTTTTTTAACATCGCTAGTCACAAGAGTTTTACTTCAACTTTGTCAGCATGAGGGATGAAATTAATACATTGTATATGCTTTAAAAAGTTCCTAAAACATTGTCTAGTCTAAAAAATGCAATCTACATCAGTATTGTGACTTTGTCCCAAAATTGTTTAAGTACTTTTTTTTTTACAAAGTCCCCATCAAGTATCAACTATCCACTGAAACATGAAATGTATGTCATGTAGTCTGTCTGGTGATGTGAGCTAGAAGTTTAATCCTGCACCTTTTTCCTTTAGGCCTACTTTTTGCCACATGAATATTTAACAATTACAGCCTGATCTTAATCCACTGTTAACATTTAATTCAGCATGCAAACAGTTTTAGGTTCCTTTATATCGTTTTGAAAATTGATAAAAGTGCAATATTTATCCCATTAGAAATATAAACAGACGTCCACGCTAATTAACGTAGAACCTGCTACAGTTGATTTTCTGAATGATTCAAACAAAGAGCTTTCTTGTAATGAATTAGTTAACAGCTTTTAATCTCTGTGCACATATTACAACTCCTGCACTAAATACTGCAGTGTGTATGGTTTCTGCAGGGTTTCCCAGAATGGTTTGAATGCATTACCGAAAAAGGTATTCTGCTTCTGACCTCTTGTCTGGCTTCTCTTGCTTGCAAACTTTGCTGTCATGTGGGGAAATCACAGAAAACGCATCAGTCTCCCTTCCCTGTCAATATCTTTGTACAGAATCTGTAACATGGACATGGTACCTTAAATAATTACGGCAATGAGTCATTATACAGGTTTGCAAGCAAAGCTCAGGAAACTTGTGTAAACAGCAGACCACCATCAAAAGGGGACAGGAGCTGACCCCATTTAGGGATTATTAATATTATTATGATGATTTAGAAACACCATATCCAATCAGATGTTTGTTGTCAACATACTTTTAAAGTTTCCAAAATCATATAAATGCACAAGCAAATATAATTTCTGTCACAATGAAGTATTAAACTTCCATAGTCTCTGACAGAGACACATTTTCACAGTATGATAATAAATAGATCACTTTTAGATGTGAAGCCCTGATTAAATAATGTAGTTGTTAAAAAATAATGTGTATACAAGCTAAAACTCTGAATCAGAACAAATGTTTAAAAAAATACCAAAATTAATTAGTAGTTAATATCATTTAATTATATTGGAATGCACAGTGAAATTGCAGAGCCTCCCTGTTGATTTTCATTCATATTAATGATTTACCAATTATTTATCTATTGATATTTATGCATGAGGAAGATTATTCATGAAAGAAATGTCAGAATTAAATAGAAATCTTTTTTTTTCCACTTCCATTTGACATGGGGGATGTTTTGACAGTCCCTATCCCGTCTAGAGATACTTAAAGAAAAGAGCAGACGTCTTATGAATATTGACATTCTGTCAGTCTGGAAAATGAGCAATTTATGACTAATTATTTTGCCCCATCAACTATTGACGTTGGAACTGATGACGCCAAAAAGATTGTCCAATACTCAAGAAGGTCTTTCTGCTCAAAACACGACTATACTTTGTTGCGATTTTTATAAAACAGATGGTTCTCCTCACCCACAGAGGGTGTACTTGCAAAAAACAAAAAACGTTCTATTATGTATGTGTTTCTATCTCAGCACCTTTGTGTTAGGAGGGACCCACGGAATACCCTGAAGCAGCCTCATAAATACACATTTTGATCCAGTTAGGCGTCTCATTGCAGTACGAGATGAGGGCATATTGTAATTAATCTCCGATGTGCTATCTGACTGTTAGATCTTTCCTGGCTAATGTTGTCCTGCTGGTCTGATTGGAGGGGGCATCAGATGTTTAGTTTTGAAATGTGTCATGCATGAAGAAGCCATTAGCATCTAAGACCTGTCGGCTGCCCTCTGGCTCACTGTTGCACTTTGCTGCTACGTCTATGAAATCCTTCCTCTCTGTGTTTTCAATATTGAACAATTGAAAATGGACAGAAGTATACAGATGAATAAATACCTAAATGTTCTCTGTTTTTTGGATGAGAATAAGTATTTTCTAAACTCGAAACAGGCTGAGCATGAGTTAAAAACACGTCAGCATCCAGAGATGGAAAAAATGCAGCTTGATCAAGCTTAAATTATGAAATGATACCCAAAATATTTTTCCTGTTGGAGAAAGGGTTTATGTATTTAATGTTCAAATGTTTCAAATTAATACAACTTAAGCCATTAGTTGCTAGTATCACTTTCCTTATTAAACATGTAATCTGATATTATGTACATAGCAATAGTCTCTCATTTTTGTATAAAATCCACATGCCTGTGTATGTGTGCATCAGTGGGAATGTGCTTTTTGTTTTCTAGCCAACAAATGAGTTGACCTCGGTCCTCCAAACCAGGAAAAGACTTCCTAAAGTGTTTATTACCTAAGCGTCACTGCCACCCAGGGTAACTGTGGGCCACATTTGTAGTTTCTTTACTCATCTTTCCGTCACCATAGGCTATTAGCTACATAGAATCCCACAGGGACCCACTGTGGGTGTCCATGTGGTAAAATATGATTCAAGCAGAACGATATCTCACCTTTTTAAAAGAAAATTATTTAACAAGAATTGGGCGAGAAGGCCCAATGAGAATAAAAAAGTGAAGCAATTTTTTTTTTTTTTTTTAGAATCGAAGCTAAGAATAATACCTCTCCATTTTACCATCTACATTAAATTCAGAGCTTTAAAAGGACGCTTCGGGGCAAGACCATAATTTCTGTGTGTGGCGCCCACGGTCTACATCTGTGTAATGGTCTCGACTGGCAACTGGTGAGTGGAAGGCTGCACTGGTGTGTATCTGAGAATAGGGGAGAAATAAAGCAGAAGTAAGAGTGAAAAAGCAAATAAAAAGAAAAACAAAGTTTCTTTCCAGCATTCATAAAGTGGCTTTCTAGTCCTCCCATGTCCATGATGTGTTTGTTGCTCCTCTCCGATGTGTGTAGCCTTGGGGGAAGCACAAGACAAGGACGGTGCTGGGGCGTCTGCTGATGCTTTGGCAGGGGAGATACATCTTGTAACACAGCATGGTAAATGACAAAATGATATCTCATCAGAGGGCCCCCCATTTATATATGTGTGTGTGTGTGTGTGAGAGAGAGAGAGAGAGAGAGAGCTGCGTCCCCAGATATCACGATGTGTATTGCTCTCATGGAGGAGTGTTGCAGCCTGCTGTCTGTAGAGTAAACTTTGAAACGGAGTGTCGAGCTCCGCTGGTAAAGTGAAGATATTGCAAGATGTTTGCACCGTGGCGACGAGCTGTCACACACTTCAGCGTCTGGATAGGTGCTAAAATGTGTTTTAGAACACATTATCACTATTTATGCCTCTGTTACTGTAAACTTTTACGTGGCCAACGTGTAAAATCAAACTCATCTAACACCGGATATGACATATTTAATTAAATGAGCCAGACAGAAAGCATTACTTTTGCATTGTAACTATAAACTTTCCATTTTATTGGGACTTTGGGTGGTAGACCAACAAGAGACAAAGTAAAATAAAAATCTGAAAGGTATGTTTCCAACACTCTAATTCACTTCATCTTCAAATTGTTTATATCACGCCAATTTATATGAAGTCGTGCACCTAGGCATGCAGAGTGCTTGTACAAACATTTTCCACACAATTAATTGTTCAAAGCCATTTAGGCAATTTCAACATTGTACCATGATAAACCATTATCTTGCAATAAGTCGAAATCTCAAAATTAATATCTTCTTGTTGCAGGGATAGAAGCTGACCAGAGAGAGATATTTTGACCAATTTCTTGTGGGAACAGTTTTTTTTTTCAACATGGATGTGAAAGTTTTGTAAGGAAAGACTTCTGACCTAAACCAAGGAAAAGTTCAGATTGTTATGGGTTCTGTGTTTTCCTCTCTCTTTTATCTGCTTGCACACACATATCACTGCTGCTTACATAACCATATCACATAAGACTGGCGACAGTCACACATAAACGAAATGAAACTGATTACACCACCGTTTAGGGAGGGAACAGAATGAGGAGAAGAATAAAAGCTAAACTCGTGCTGCAGTCTTTGCTTCACTTGGTGTCTCCTCTAATGTGAGCTAAGTGAAGCCCAGCGCTGGACAGTGAATGTCACTCTGTACCTGTTCCATTTGTATGAACATTTGATCATTTTTGGCATTAAGGCCTGTTTTATACTTGACCAAACCTCATTATGTCTCAAGGTAATGACACTGAAGGGTTCTGGTCGGGTCCCAGAACTGGTAGAAACAGACCTGGGTGGTGTATAGAAGGAAAAATGAATAAACTACAACAAGAATATGAGCCAACCTTTTTCGTCCTCCATCACCGTTGGTTCAGAAACGCGCCTTGGAAAACATTGTGAAACATTACGATGCTGCCACCCCCAAAAGAGTCGGGAAACATCACAACGAACCGCAATACACTGAAGTCTTTGTCTGTAACATGACAGTGAATGCTTTTTCAAGGCCTTGCATGCGATGTGAGATTCCACACCGACAATCTTTTCCAGCATGTGCCGCTGATCACACCGCCCGCCCAACTGTGAGGGTGGTTTTTGTGAAAAGGCCAAAACCACCTTTTTCTGTGACACCTGAAAGCTCCACAGAGCAGCCAGGGCAAAGGTACTTGTGGGGCGGACAAAGCCCAAATAAAGCTTTTAATGCGCAGGCTATTGATCCCCTCACTGAAATAAACTCAGGAGTATTGGCAGGCCCAGAATCCCACTTTGAAGGGACTCCATAATGAAGCTGGTCAATGCTAAGCTGTCCGCAATCAATCCCCCACATAACAGTTAATTACAAGTGAGGCTGCCATCAAACAAGAAGGAGAGAGAGAAGGAGAGCAGCAGGCTGAAGCCAAAGAAAAGGTAGAGCGGAGGGGTGTGGAATGGACTGTAAGGCAAGAGAGAAATTGAGCGGTTAAGAGCAGGAGATATGAAATTAAAAGCAATGCAAGCTGAAGATGCTTGTATACAAGTGATATTTTTCCTCATATAGACTCCTACTTGTTAGACCTTTCACTTCTGACAGTTTCTGTTTTTAATAACACTAAGATGTGCACAGCAACCTGCTGTATGTTAGCCTGATCCCCTTACCACACATTCAGTCACCTGTTAATGAAGTGAGACAAAAATCCTGCTTGTTGCAAGTTTGCCTATATCTTGGGTCATTTGAGTGATAGATGCACGGCATAGGAGAGACACTGAAGAGTCTTGACATCTTACTGAGCAGAAAAGAGATGCAGCTTGCAAGTTGCAAAAAAACATTTTTTTTAAAGAGTAATGTAGCATAAAACTGTGGAACTGGAGTAAATGAGACTTATTTGATGTATTGCTGAGGATTTAGTGGACTGAAGCGGTTAAATTCTAGCTTTTGGCCTTCATTAAAGCAGGTTTTTTATTGTTGTGCTAGGAAATCTTTTGTATATTGTGCCGTATTAAAAACAAGTGCAATTATGCTGTATGCTCCACTTATGCCAAATGTTAGTGTAATCACCTCATAATGCGTTCCGATCAGACAATGTAAACAGTTGATGTATCCATAAGACCAATTGAGAGCTATCTAGGAAACCAGGGGTCCAAACACTGAGAGATCCTCTAATGGCTGCATGTGTTGTGTGGGTCTCCCAGGCTAATGGATTTACTGGAGATGGCGTCAAGTATTTATTACCATGTGTAATTGAATGCAATGATTATCGTTGTTGTGTAATGTGATTTTAATGTGGCAGCAATGGTTATGTATAAGGCCTAATGACTTTGCCTCCAAGGGGGTATGGTTCCCAATTAAAAAAAATCTAAATAAAAATGGGAGCAAAAATGAATCTGAGATTTTAATTCCCCTTCTCAGTCTTCTCTCTCTTTTTTTTCTCCTTATTACAAATAAATCTAATCATTTAATCAGCGCGCCACTCATTTAATCAAAGTGTCTCCTCGGTAACGAGCTTGCCCTTTTCAGTCTTTGTTTACATGGGCGGTCATTAAGTCAAAGACCTGTGCACACTCCAGTGTTTGGAGTTTAAAGGTACAAAACTCACATCAAGCCAACTTCATTGATTATAATTAAATATTTAGCATGAACTGAAATTGTTTTTTTTTTGTTTGTTTTTTTTAATGTGATAGTTCATAACATGTAATTGCAACAACCTTAGTGGTATACATTTCAGTTTGACCTTTTTGGAAGCAATGGAAAATTAAATAATCTTAACATTTTTAATATCCCATTCATAACAGATCACAATCACTATCCGGTCTTGGCTGGATTGCAGCAATCCTGGATAACCTTATTCCAATGTAGAGGAAATCATGAGATGGGACGCATGTGAACGGAGCCTTGTGTCAGGCTTCCATGTTTATTTTGTGCATATTTTAGTCCGTCATCCGGGAGTTTCTTTGCCCAAACATAAAAAGTACTCCAAGATATTGTAGGGGCAGATTGGTACAGTGTGGCTCATGTGAGATAAGTGGAAATAAAAAGAAGAGATGACATATGACCGTATTTAATGGCAGCGTCCAAATACTGGGATTCATATTCTTGTGTTTCTGTATGAGAATGATTACAGCTCCCCCACTCTTGTGTGAAACTTATTTTTGATTTCAGAAAATAACTAAGTGTGTCACAGCCACATAACTTACGAGTCGCATTGAAAGCTTGAGGGCAGTTTGACAAGTTTAGAAATGGACAGAAGTATTGATGCTGTTTTGAGAGGAGTTCTATTTATTCCTAATCAAGTCCTTTAAAAAAAGTTTTTATGTCTAACGTGTAGTCGGTAAGGTGTCTGCACATAACTGAGACATTGGGTGAGAAGCGAATAGAAACATTTATAAAGCAAGACGAAGAAAAATATTTCTCTCATGCAGAATTAATGAGCAATGTTCAGAAGTAAGTGAAAAGAGTCAATATAGACTTTCTGAATTTAACACATTTACTTCCAAATAATTTTCATAATAATTTGTCGACAAACTTGCTTAACATAAGAAAAAGTTTTGAACAATTGTACTTTCCCGAAAAAAGATAATTCATGCTTTAAACTAAGGCTACAATTGCATCTTTGTAGCCTGTTTATCTTTTCGTTCTCTTTTCAGGAGTCTTAATTAATGACTTTGTGTGGGGTTGTTTAATCTTTGGGATTCAAGCTGTGAACACGTACGTTTTCACACAGGGATCCCCGTTTCCAAAAGCTCCATATCGTTACATGTTCCACTGTAACACCCATAACGTGTCTCAGACATTTTTCATTCTAAGTCCCATTGCTAAGTCAGTGGTGAAACGAACACAATGTAGACCTACTCTTTCATATTCTGACCAACACAGGACCACCACTCCCTCACACGACCACTCGGAGACAGAGGAGCGGCCGGTTCACTTCCACTCCTCCGCTGGTCCATTAAAATAAATTACATCAAGACAGCACAAATGCATCTCACTCCCAGCCTTAAGCGTTTTTGACAGTTGCTAAAGTAGACTAGACAAATCAGTTGTGTCCAGTTCCCCACAGAGGACGCTCATTTAAATACATTCATGCAATGCGAGAGTTTGCGAGAACCTAAACCGCTACCTTGCCGGCTTCTGTGATGTGATCTTCTGTGTTATTAAGCACTTAGTTTATCTTCTACAATCCACTGACTCAATCAAAAAACCCTAATAAAAACCTCACGTTGTTAATCAAACGCCATGCGCAGCCATGGCAGCACTACACAGATTCTTACTCTTTCTGCTCACTGTCACCTGATTCTAAAGCTTTTGTTTTACACACAAGCCCACCCACCTGCACACATGTTTATGCATCACGGAGTTTATGCACGGCACAGAGCTGAGCTTTGCCTGACATTATTAGTTTTGCATTTGGGCCCCCTGCCCAGAGTAACAGTATGGATTTTTGCCTTGGTTTCCTATAATTGGATGAGTTAAATTTCTCCATTCATTACATGTGCATCTGACCTCTGGACCTCGGCAGCTCCAGTGTTTTATTAGCACTCTCATCCCCTGATAATAGGGAAGCCTTTCTCTCGCACACATTCCCCGCTCCCCGACAAATTAACTCTTTGTGTTGAGCGTTCACGTGAAAGACAAAAAAGATATGCAAACACGGAAACAAAGTAATTTATTTAATGCTTTTATGTTCTTGTTATTCAGAGGTAAATATTGAGCTCTGCAGAGTAAACAATCCTGTGAATCATGGAAGTTTTATTGTGTTGTTGCCCTTGTTGTCCTCTGACGATGTCGGTTGTAAGAGTGTCATTCACAGCACGTTGCCTTGTTTTCTCACGGTTGTTTTTGAAACATTACTAAACCAAACATCAGTGGCTTTTATTGGGATGTTCTCTACAACCAACACAAACTCTGTTTTGTTGTTTGAAGGTAGATATGTACCCCAATTTCTGTTTTTTCTGGTGAAGAAAAAAGCATCTCCACAGCATGATGCTGCCTCTCAGTGTCTTCTGAAGGAACTTTTACTATATTTGAGTTAGTGAAACGCGCAGCAATTAAAATTTTCCTTCACTCCGATGTGTCTGTGCAAATGGCAATAAATTCTGTTCTACAGCGAGGCTGAACACACATTTCAGATTCATATAGTCCGATTTGGCCTTGTGCAACTTCGCTGCGATAATTTTGCTTGAGAGAAGATGAAACACGTGAAGGTGGTCAGATATGATCACCGTGGTTCAGTGGGACGCGTGTGAATTACATCTTGAGGTAACTAATCCGTCCGGCTGCAGCGACAGGCTTTGCATGCCTACTCTGGTCATGTATATTTCATAGGAGCATGTATTTTTAACACCGCATCTATACCATATGTGGATATGATGTATGGGTACTGACAACAGTCCTTGACATTATATGCACAATTACTCTTTGGCCCTGCAGTAAATTCTCAGGTTCAGTGGTAGTAAACAAAAAAAAGAGAAAAAAAAAGAGAGAGGAATGTGTCTAAAGGGGCTCGAGTTTGGCACAAGGTCAAAGCCATTGTGGACTTAATCTGTGACTTTATACAAATAGCCCAGACTGAGAATCCATTTGTCAATGAATAATTTACAAAGATAATGTATGCAGCAACAAATGTCCCCACACAGCAGAGCAAGGCGCCGGAATCAGAAGACAAGAAGGCTTTTTTTCCCCTCCTTCTTCTTCTTCTGAAATCCTGGCTTTCACATTCAGATCTTCCCCATCCCTAAGTGACCAGGTGACACCTTCTTGATCACAACCATCTTTCACAGCCAAGAACTTAAAGCCTCATGTGGCAATTTCAACGACCTTTGGAGACAGTAATGTCGTTAGCAACGGTTCTCTGAGGACCCGATGAACAAGTATCCGTCTGGTTGCAGGCTTTTGGATAAGAGTTTCTGACAGCTGCAGAACAATGCTAATGTCCGCTCTTTTGCTGGAGCTAATGTGTAATCAGCTCAGCACTCGGCTGTTAAAACTTTACTACAGTAATGCATGCAAACATGAATTCCATTTATTCCCCCACCAGGTCCCAACAGGCAGGCTTTAAAGCTGCAAACTGTCTTACATCACAAATTACTCTGCTGGCACCTAATGCATTTTATATCACTCATAATCCTGGTGTTCCACACTAATTAGCCGGACTTGCCAGCGTGCATATTTCTGCCATTATTTGGTAGCATCAAACTGTTTTGTTTTTTTTCTCCTTTTCTTTCTTTCTTTTTTTTCATGAGACAAATGTGCGACCACAAACTCCTCACGGGTGGCTGAGATTGCCCCAAACCTACCCTGAGCTTGCAGTTTTTCCCACAGAGCAGGTGAAGCAATTTGAAGGTTTTGGATCACAAAAGCTGTAAAAGAGTTTTCATAAGTAATTAAATTCCTTTCAAGCTGAACCAAGCTAATCAGAATTTCACAAGCCCTCTGTACTTTTGTCATTAAAGCAACGGTGCCTCTAAGGATTGTTATAAATCCGAATAAAGATAATAAATGGAGCTAAAAGTCTCCCTGCTTGCCAAGAATAAAACCACAGGTAGTGCTGTAAATATGTAATGTCCCCCCTATTGTCTGTAAACAATGTTTTGGATTTCTTCCTGGATACATCATAATTAAAGTTAATCCCACAATGAGAGAAGTATTATAAATTGTGCTGTGCAAAAGTATTTTGCACTGGAAAATGCCACCACAAAACTCTTATTTTACTGGGCTACATGACGCAAAACTAGTTTTGCACATTTTATTTTTGACAAAAATAAAAAGTACATTTGTAAAAACACATGAAGGTAGGTAGTTTTGATAAAATTACTCATTAACAAACTGTTATGTTAACAAATCGCTGCCTCAGTAATACACAAACAGCAACAAATCTGATTGATAAAACAATATTCTGCACCCTGTTGTTTTGAAGGTTCTTTTTGAGAGGCCCCTTGCAGCCTAGAGAGCCACATAAAAAGTTACGGCAGGGTGTATTTGGCCAGGAAGCCTCGAGTTTGACGCCTGTGCCTTAGAGGTTTGCTAGTGAGCATTAGCAGAAAACTCCTGGATAAAGCTGTAGAGGGGTTGAAAGCAGGGTTAGATTATAAAACAATATATCAATACATTCACCTAATGGAGTACTGCTTGATCCATCATCTGGAAATGGAAGGAGCATGGAGCAACTGCAGAGCTACCAAAATATCCACCTAAACCAACAGGCTGGGCAAAGACAACATGGATCAGAGACGCAGAGCGCCGTGGTTAAGCTAGAGGATGGATCAGTGTAATGTCCACACATCTCACTTAGGAGTCTAACATCTGGTCATTGTTTAAAGAAATAACCAGATGTTAGATTTAAGAACTACTGCCTCAGGAGGGGATACATGCATTTAAATGCCACATTTTGAGATTTTTCCCTTGTAAACAAGGTTTTGAAGACAGTATTTTACTATCCTACCAATTCACCGCGATGTGCTTTGTCTTGATCCATCACCAGAAAACTTAGCAAGACTCATAAGTTTGTTTTTGTAATGTAACAAAACGCGAACATTTTCAGTATATGTGAATACTTTTGCAATGTATTGTACGGTTCATAGTTTATTTTATAGATTCCCTGCGAGAGATTGCTTTCATCTCTCTACAGAGCTTACTGTTTCCTGCCAAAATAAACTTTGAAAATGTGCAGAACATCTAGTTTTCTGCATTCCTCACTGATTCTAATCTGAAATAAATCACTGTTTCAAGAACAGTATTCCCCTACACAGAAAATAGTTTAAAAAACCCCCAAAACATTTAAAAGACATTGCCTGTGAACTTAAAATGGTACCTGTGAAGCTTTGTAGTTTACTCCAACAGAAACTTTAAAGTCAGTTGCTGTAAATCTTATTAGTTCCAGTGGATTACAGTTGTGTCAAATTGTCATAGCATAAATACATCAACACCTCCATAATATTTTTGGCAAAACAAAACTGAGGAATTTATGCTCAGCTCTTTGAGCTTGTGATTCTGTGCAAGCACGTTTGGGTCAGGTTGGGCTAGAAACAAAGCAGTTCTTGCAATAATAATTATGATAGTTTTCTCTTTTCCCACTTTGACCATATGCACTGGATTTGGGTAAAGCACATGAGTACAGTTAAAGCACTTAGTTCATATCTTGGATATATTGGATAGCAAACACATTTTTTGTGAGTATTGCTATTCACAGTGACTTTTTCTGACAACAGATTTCCTAAGCTTTCTTCTTTTTTTTTTACTTTTGAGTTTTGAAGCCTCTAAGAGATCAGGCTGAAATCCTTAAAGATTTTCAAAACGCTCCTTGATCAGACGCTCCTCTGACAACTGAGACGACCAACAACCAAGTATAATTATTGGTTCAATTACACCTTGTTTGACTGACAGAAACAAGAAGCCGAAGGATGTAATGGATCTTCACTGAACATGAAGAAGAAAAAAAACATGGCTGATGGATTCACTGTGTGAGAAATCAAGAGCTGAATCAGATGCTGACCTTGGAGATGCAGCAGATGTCAGGATGTCTCGCGAATCCTCATTGGCATTCATCTTATACCACCAACAGCACACACGTGATATGTGATGAGAATGGAAAAAACACAATATCGATAACTGAAATATGCCTCGGTGTGTGTGTGTGTGTGTGTGTGTGTGTGTGTGTGTGTGTTTGAATCTGCTTATTTGAATTAATAGCTGCACATGCTACACTGCAGTAAATACAGAAATACTTTGAACTGTTTTCTGGGAGAGATACCCCTAGTGCAAACAAACAGTCTAAAAGCAAGAGCATATTTTCAGCCATAAAAATCTCTAATAAAAGTAATATGATTACCTTGTTTGTGTAAACACTCAAGAAGGGTATGAAAAAAAGTCATTTCAGTTGTTGACAGCTACGGAGATACTTCAACTATGTTTTTCAATTAATTTCATTAAAAAGAAATGTTACTTGCTTTGTTGTTACTTTCAAGTTAGTTTACTTAATTTTGTTCAGTTATTAGACTCGACATCAAAACCCAAAACTAATTATGTTATCACAGCCTTGCATATCTAGGATACTGACATGCAACTTGCATCTCAGTCGCTCCAGTGTCACCTTTTCATGAAAATATGCCCAAATCTTTATTTTTGGACAGTTAAAATTTTTTTTACACTAAATATCAAACTTTGACAGGTGTAAGCAGTATTATTTGTTCATTTGTTTAAAGTAAATTATTTTAATTAATTATAATACTGGCAAGAAAAACCGATGGAGAAAAGTCAAATAAGGCAGGTTTTGATCATATTTACATGCTCTGGTTATAGTAGCCTCAGTTAATCATGTTTTGCTATGCAGGCTCTCCGTCTGCACAGTGGAAGATTCCCTCACCTCTGCATGCCGGGTGCTTGCACATTGATGCCACAGCAAAAAGAAACGGAGTGTGTCCATAGAGGTTGCTGGATGTTTTCCAACTTTCATTCTAAGATGAATGCATAAACAGGGAGATGTCAACACATGTACTTCATAGGCATAACTTGACTTACTGTTTTCCAACAATTATTATTTTTATTTAAGGTTCAATCAGCTTCTCAAATATGCTAATTTAAATGGCAGCGTATAGTAGGAAATGTATATTGTATTTACTTTTTTCTTTTAAAATGCTTGGACTAATTGTGTGTCTGGGTAATAGTGTTTTTTTTACGATTGTGAATAGGACAGTAACTTTACTGAAAGAAGTTTGCAACTTCTTGATTCGTTTTCTACTTTCTCATTCTGCCACAGTCTGACGAATAAGTGAAGGGCAGCTAAGGGCAGAGACCCCTTGTAGGCAACAGCTTACATTTGAGAGAAACTACCCAGTTTCTTTGACAGATCTGAATTTACCTCATGACATATGTGACTCAGAAACAGACCAGAATTGGAACCTAAATGTCTTGACATTTAATTGCCACTTGTAGGTCACTGGCAATCCAAAAATCCTGCAGTAGATCAGCTCATCAGAGAGCTGACAGATTCCCAGCTTCTCTCCCCTCACCAGATTGTCTCTCTTTCTCCTGGCACCTGATGTCGGTGCGAGGTTGCTGTGCAGGCAGTGATGACCTGGTCAATAATCAGTAATAAAGATGGTGTGCTGAGCATGATTGTAGAATGATTGGTCTGTCGATAGTGTATCGAGCCGACACACCGAGAGCCAGACAGATGCACATTTTGGAAGCAACTGAAAGGCAGCACAGCATGGGCTAAAATATGGTAGCTGTATTAGGACAATAACAACACCAAAGCACTCAAGGGTTGAGCTTATAGACCAGGGGTCTGTACACATTACATTTAGACTATTGGCACAAAAAGCAGTTGTAGAATAATGGATTTGTGTTTTTGCTACCTTAAGTGCTGGGGAATACACATGTTTATCTTGTGGTTGGTTTGATAGAAAGTGCTGGGAATAATCAATTAACTATTTAGAAATATTTAGTCTGTTTTGATTACAAATGTATCATTCAGCCACTTTCAATACATGATGAAGACATGCTGTGTAAATACAAACTGCAGTTTTCAATTGTTATCAAACATTTGCTATAACTGGATGTGAATCCTTTACATCACTGGAGACATTTTTGGTAAAATGTTCTTTTTATTAAAGTTATTGTAATCCAACTGTATTGGGTATTATTTTTATTAAAGACTTTTTTAAAGACTTGACACAACTTCTCGGTTCGATATAAGTTCCAGACTTTAACTAGGACTATATTGAAACAGAAGGCAAATATGACCCAAACCGATTTTTAACAATTTTTTTTTATCCCACATACTTGACATCCTGTCGGTCGTTGCCTGAAGATGTGTCATTCTCATGTCTGATCCATATTCGACTTCTTTATGGCACTGAACAGACAATTGTAATCTTTACCCTCCCCCCCCCCCCCCCCTCCACAACAACAACCTTTTTTAAATACAGGATATCACCTAGTTTGTCATGTTT
>NW_015112663.1:309278-321950 GCF_001443285.1 Poecilia latipinna | reverse complement strand
TTTTTTGCACCAAAAAAAAATTTTTATTCTTTCCCCCCCCCCCCCCCCCCCCATACACATATTTCATCATTTTAAGAGTCTGCAGTCAAACGGTTTTGTCACGTTTTAGCCGTGTTTTACACCATTGACATGAGACATGCATAGTTCTTCACCAGAAGAAGCCAGATGTGATCAATTTGGATGAAAACAATGGCAGAAGTCAAAGGTGTGCCATAACATCCTAAAATTACAAAATGAGTTTGTCAGTGAAACGAATCACAGAAGTTGCAGTCAATGCTCCACTAAAGGCCTACTGCTGCTAGCTGTACTTGCTCCTTATTTGCTTCCTTCTTGATCTTGTGCTCTTTTTTTCATTTTTTTTCAGCACAGTCTGCATTTTTGGGATTGGTCTGAGTTTCAGCTTATATGTCATGTCCTGTTGAAACACTGACACTATCTGAACCTCTCACCTCAACACATTTGTTTTCATTGATCATTCTCTAGCGAGCGGATCCTCACTCTCTGGTTTTTCTTGTTCTTCTTCCTCTTTGCAATTGCAGATTCAACAGGCCGACATTTTACATGCGCACAAATCGTGTGAACAGTCGGATTGCATCCGAGTATCAAATTGTACAGTGTGCATGATTTGTGAGCTGTGGATCACTGAACCCTGCAATCTAATTGTACAGTTTGAGCTGGAGCTGAATAGAACGACAGCAAATATTGTCCAGTGTTTGCCCAGTATTGTGTGTATCAGGACAATATGTCTAACTTTAAAATATATGTTAAAAAATAGGCCACCAGAATTTTGTAAACTAAAGTCTTTTTCCATGAATAAGAGCTAGACAAGTGTCACTTTGGTTCAGCTCAGACAGTCAGCAGGACAACTTTAATGGCAATCAAACCAAGAACACAGACACCTCATCCTGACAGCGAATTACTATTCAGCTGCCAATAAACTGAGTCACCCTGCCGTCTGGGTTTTACACGTCACTGAGAACGAGAGATGTACATGAACATTAATTCAAACTAATCTAACCTATCCAGTCAAAGCCTTTATAGAAGCATAAGCTGTAGATTAAATTTAAATAATTAAAAACGGCTGTTTCCATCATAAGAGTAAACGTAACTTTGTACATGCTGTCATTTCATTGGCAGGCTTCACAAAAGTTAACGTTTTCACATTTGACCACTGTTATCTCCAATCAGCATTCAATGCACATCTAAAACTGACTAACCAAACAGTTAAATATTATATGTTTATCATCAGCTAAGATTTTAAACCACTCGCAAAATCGAACACCAGTGCAATGATTTTATATCATTGCAGAAAATAATTTTTGGGCTTTTTGTGTTCTTATGTGTGAACTACTCTGATAAAATATATAAATATAGGAACATTGCCTGTTTCTATAAAGTGTTGTCATCTTGCATCATCTGACAACATGTTGAAACATTTTTTGTCTGAAATATCTTCAGAGAAATAAGGCAATAGAAATAGAAATTGTTTTGAAGCAGGTCTTGGGTTTAGTGTGTTACCATGACGTGATCATTAGTCAAGCTTGAACAGAACCACCCCAGTGACACTGAAAACTCATTATTAACATAGCCAAACTTTTCTTTTCTTGCCAGAATAGCAGAAACAAAATAAATTTCAAAAACTTTTTCAATCACTTAAAAACAAGAATGAGCTAAAGAACTGGGAAGGAACTGAAGGGCAGGTAATAAATGTGCTGTGAGGGTTCGAACCACAGGAAGCGAGACTAACCCACTGCATTTCAGATTAGTTTAAAACATGGACTCACCTTATTCCCACCTTAAATTGCTACTCATGGTTTTAAAATGTGTTTCCTCTGTTTAAACCTCAGATTGAAATATCTTACCAGTGTATTAGTCTGATAAAGAAATAATTTGAGCTCAGCCATTCCATTGTAAAATAGTCTACAAGTGGACAACATTCAAAACTCTAACTTCATTTCCTAATCTGGCCTTGCAAGTAAGTTCATCCTAAAAGCAGATTGTGTAATGCTAAAAACAGTCTCTAAAAGCCCTAAAATGCAATCATGGGCTGCTGGGACGACGGGAAAGTGTTTGTCTGTACAAATGGAGGCTGCACATCTTTCTTTGGAGAGAATAATACAGGAATCATTTGCTCTCAGCAAAAATATGGAGATCAGAGTAAAAATGTTCAGACATTGAAGAAGGCAAGGAGCCAGGAATCTGGAATAAATTTACTTGGACAGATGTCTAAAACTGAATTATCCGGACATCAAAACGGGAGACATGGCATCAACCAAATACAGCCATCCAAAAAGATCCAAAAAGACCCTGACATGAGTGAATCATGGAGGTAGATGTGTCATGCTTTGGTGGGTGACCATCGTTGAATCCAGCATTCTTTTTTTATTTATTATCAGTGGGTACATGAGGAAAAGGTGAGACTATCTGTAAAAGATGAAAGCTGAAGCAGAACAATACGACAGTGACCAAAACATAGCAATAAATCCACCAAGAACTGACTGAGAATTAGGAAAAGAAAAGTTTTGCTCTGAATCAAATCTTGATTTTTACTGCAATGCTGTGAGATGACCCTTAAGCACGCTTATCTCTCCATCACATGGGGAACCTTTGAATTGATTAGTCAATTACACCGTCTTTGAATACAAGATTGGCTTTCTTTAAGTGGCACTATGTATCTAAAATCTTATAACCGGTCTTTTTTTCAGGTGTCTATCACATAAAGAAGTCTGCATTAAAAGATTATTTCACAGCATTACCAGATCACCAAATCAAGCTGCTCAATTCAAATGAGAGAGACAAAGCTCGGAGGAATGCGGTCGCTGTCGTTAATGGTACTTAGATGAGCCACAGGGTTGCAAATTTTCCCCACTGCACTTCATATTCCCCAGAGGAAATTGAACATTGTCATGGATGGATTAGCTCTGTAATGGTGAGACACATAGCTTGAGCAGGGGAGACCAGCTAAAAAACGTTGGGCAAATGAAGGAGGGGAAAAGGTATGAAATTCATTTCATACCTCCTCAGGCACACTCACTTCAGGAGTGCCTTCCTTCCCACAATGCTAAGCCAATACATAGGCAACTTTTGAAACGTTTGTAGATTGCATAATGCAGCCTTTAAAATTCATAAAATGGTTTTCATTTTCTGATAAGAACTAAATCTCTTTCCACTCATTAGCTTCAAAATATGTAAGCACATAATTCTCGTTATTGCCAAACATAACTCCTGCAGTTTTTCTGAAAGTCTGCCAGGCTTAATGATCAGACTCACAGAATGGGAAGTGCATTAGTTGTAGTCAGACATGGTCTGATGTTGTTCTTCAAAAAGTTGTTAAAATACATTAAAGTTTGTACTAATGTATTCTCATGTCATGTCCTAAAGTATGAGCTGACAGGCTCAGGCTTATGCAGATGAAACTTTGAAATAAAGCAGATTTAAAATACCACATTTATTTTGAAGTCACATATGTCACTGTCTGTATGCTGCAGTTCTTGACCCAATAGATAAACTATTTCCTTGAGGAAGTGCCGTTTATTTCATAAAGAAAAAGACAAAGCATGTAATGTGCAGATGATTTATGGCTCCAGTAAAAGCTGTTTCCAGGACAGTACTTCAGCTTCTCGAAACCCATTATTTGCTTTATGTTCCATATTGACAGTGCCATAATAGAAAATCATGAAAACAGGATCATTTGAGATGCACAGATGTGCCATGGATAATTCACTACAGTATACTTGCATACTTGCTTTAGTCTAGCAGGGAATCAAATGTATTTACTGCTAAAATGCTAACATAACATATAGCCACAGATTGCAACAGCATAACCGTAGGTCCTTTCCCGTACATATAATCAGTTTTTTTCTGGCACTAGTGGCCTTTTTCCATTGTTTTTGAACGTAGGTAGACGGTAAGGGGGCAGAGAAAGTAAGGGAAGACATGCAGCGCGGATACCGAGGTCAGGAATCAAACCTGGGACAACCTCAGGTTTGATTTCTGTGTTATGCTTTCGTCTTTTTGCTTAGGTTTTCTATGTTTGGCTTTAGTTTGACTCTTGGTCAGTTACATCAAGATATAAGTTTATTTTTCAAAACTGGGGGTGGACTGGGGCTGAACCGGTTAAAACCTCTGCCATAGAGAAGCGGCAATAGAAGTATCTAAGACATGAAGTCCAATAGTCTCTTTCTTGTGTTGAGCTACTTTCGAACCAGTGACGGTGTCAGAAGTTAAGGTGCTCCTTAACTATGTCAGAAGCTCCTTCTGTGGTCTGTGGATCACTGACCACTGAACTGTTGGTCAGTGGTCCAAAGCCTTGTTTTCACATAAAAGTGAATTTGAGCTTTGAGGATCTATTGACGACAGTCATCAACAGCAAATTCACTGTTGATGATAAAACCCTACAAAGACAAGACGGTCCACCCAATCTAAGAAGCAGGACAAGGGGAGGAATAGTTAGTGTGGCACCTGAGAAACAAATATACTTTCAATGCTATTCTAATTTGTTGCACGTTTTACATTCTGAATTAATTACAACACAAATTATAGCGAGCAAAGCTTAAAATACAAAAAAATAAAACCATTTGGATGGGGCTTTTTTTCCTCCTTCTTGGCTCCGATAAGTGTTTTCAGTGCACATATCTGTATTCGCTTGCATTGTCAATCTAATGATTGATGTGTGTTTTAGTGTATGCGGGACAAACATAACGAAAATGGCAAACCTAAAAAGTACGAAAAGAAGTTGTTCTACCCCATCCCTCCTGTCTTGCTTCTATCTAATTCATTTACTGCAGTGTCTGGTTTTCTGGCAGAGTGGTCAGAGATAATGTTAATCTTGGTCAGCAGCAGTGGGAAGCCGTGCAGTTCCACACAACACAACGGATTGGGATGATAACACAAATATAGTCAGAGGCAGACATGGGGTACTTATCTCCACGCTGAAAAAGTTTTTGGGGCTGACCATGCGTGACAGAAAAATTCTTGACTTTCTCCAATAAGTTGGCGTTCTTGAAGCAGAACAAACACGAGAGCACTGTCAGTTCATCCTTTAACCATTGTGTCAACCGGCGTTGGGTCCTAAATGAAGGAAACGGGATGACGAGGGAATAACAGTTGGCAGGTAATGGTTGCCGCTGAGTTACAGAGCAGGAAATTCACTAACCTTTTTCTCATTTTCAGTACAGGGATCATTCAAGTTTCTAATTGACAACTCATCAGACTCCCCGCTATTATGACTTCATTATATCTGCAGAGATAAAAATTAATGAGAAGCAGAGACACTAGATGGATATGCCAAACTTAGAATTCATTTACATTAAAGAGGGAAACTCTCTATTGGCCGGGAGCATATCTGTAATGACTTTAATCTGCGAAAACTTCTAATTTAATGCCATAGTTCATTCATTGTTATTATTCTTTATGACCTTATGTATTTATGACTTTGAGCTCCTGTCACCAAATTCTGCTTGATAAGCCCTCATTACATGTGTTTATTCCTGATGTTTACTTTCCTGAAGTCATTTCCTGACCAACTTTCAATGATGCATCCCCCATTTCTTCTCCTGTGGCTTCTCCTTCTCCTCTGACAAGGATAGGTTTCATTACTGTAGTCAATCTAGGCCCAGTGGACAGCTCCTCTGCAGCACTGTGCACCTCAATATAATCCTTTTAATTAAAGGCCTGCCCCCCACCGCTGCTGCCCTGCTCCCGCCTCTGCCCTTTTCTCACACAGCGCCAGCCTTTTGTTCACCCAGGCACTCACCCACTCGCTTCATGTCAAGCCACGCTCTTGCCATTTCAAAAGAAGAGACGTCACCTTTGTCTCTACCTCTTTCATTTGGCTTTAATCTCTGCTGCAATATTGCGGAAAGTGTTTTGTGTGCTTGCGTGTGTGTGTGTGTGTGTCAGGGTGTCTGTGTGTGGGTGTTCATCCAAGGTAGGTTTCATCAGGGTTAAATCAGTCTTTAAAAGAGCTTGATTGCCTGTGATTGGGTGCTGATAAGAGGGCAAAGGGTGTGGTGGCATTTAGGGTGAACTCGGTGTAGAATTCTCTCTATTGATTTGCTATTGTAAAAGTGCTTTTCACCTGTTATTCTTCTCTGTGGTTCTTTGAATAGAAAGAATCATTTTCAGTCATGTTGCTCTAACTATGTCACTCAGTGGTTAACTTTGGCTCATCAGACTGGGTTGTCAATGGCACTGCTGAACGGTTCTGCAGAAATATATTAAAAAAAAACTATTACATTATTATTTTACTGATTTATTTTAACTTTTACACATATGGCCATGTTGAAGATATAAACTTTCACATATTTAGTTCAGAATTTATATGATGAACAAAGACAAAATAGGTCATAAGTGGAAAGAAATGCATACACTTCTATTGAAATACATTCAAAGAGAAATGAAATATCTTAACTCTGATACCCCTAAATTCAGTGCAGTTATTACTTTTGTAAGACACTGTCTATGTTTGTGTTTAAACAACAGATTTTCTGCCGGCCTGTATGTCCCAAAACTGAGGACTCAGTCACTGACCACAAACTCTCATGCAGTAAAACAAATATAATGACGCAACGTAATATATTTCTGCTTAGATACTTCTCACCTCAGAAAACACATTAACTTCAGTCAGGCTAGTAAAATATGACCTCAGTGACATAGACCTAAAGGGCTCAATACCCAGGAGTATTTACTATCATGAGTCGTTCTACCCTTTCCACCTCCCTGCATCTGGTTCTCTTTTTCACAGCTATCAAAGAAGCTTTATCATGCCGCCACCACCTCAACCTCTAACAAGCCCAGCTTGGTGCTTCTCTTCTTGCATTCCCTCAGTGACTCTCTGATTGATAAGAAAAACTCCCCTACCCATCCTGCCCTTGACCTGTCTCCATGCACTATTCATCGGCATTTTAAAAGTCACATTGGGCTTGCTTGGATTGTCCGTTGTTTGAAGCAGGGTGGGGATGGGGGGCATTATCAATCTCTCCACTCCCCGGCCCCAAACCCCCAGGGTTTTATGCATGCGAGCCGGTTTGTGAGAGTGAGTGCACCCTGTCCCAAGTAGACAGGGCATTTATTCACTCAACTTTCAAAGTCTGTCGGTGGTCGGCGGCCATAGCAATAACGGCCTCGGTCTGTCTCCCTCCCTCTCTCCTTCCTGCTTTCTGTCCCATCTTTCAGACTGGTGTGTTAGCATGCGCAACAAGCATCCAAGGCTTTGGCCCTTTGACAGGCAGACTGTGGGGAATAAGACGGGCGAGAATGGGGAGAGAAAAAAAAATAGAAAAAGGAGCAAGTCAGAGCAGTGCCCTCAAAGGGTCAAGTCGGCTTCTGGCATTGCCTCATTGAGAATCATGCAGCGTTGAGCTAAATGACCATGCATGGATGAACGGTAAAGGCCGGACTGATAAAGCACAGAGGACGGTGTGACAGAAAAGCAATCTGATGAGTCAACTGCATGGGATCACAAAGAAAACCTGGGAGAAATTCCAAAGGAGGTGTCGGTACATCCTACATGTGTTTTGACCTTCGGTGTGACTTGCAAATAATGTTGGGCTCTCCGGTTTGTGTTGTCTCTCATTGTGTTGCAATCGATTGAGGGAGACGACTGGTTATTCACGAGCACCACCGGAGGTCAAAACAGTTCTTCCTATCTGCCTTCAGTGAGAGACAATTTTATTCTCTCATTAAACTGGACTCAACACTGTCATTCCATTCACATTATTCCCATGACAGCTAATTAATGAATGTTTGACCAAGCTGAGGAATTGCCCCCTATGGTAACCCAGACAAAGGAAATGAAGGCCTTCGACTGAACATTATAGCTAGCACTGGTGTTTTCACACTATCTTCCTGAGCCATAAAGGGTTAACTTCCTATGGCTACATTTTCATTTCCTGTAGTGGGCTGTTCATATTGGTTGGAGGTGTTTATGTGAAAGTCTCCTTCTGTGTTTATTACACCACAAATGACAGATCAGGCTCTCTGACCCCTCTGGCTAGCTTTAAATAAAAGCAGTTTATTCCAAGGCAGCAGCCCCACTGTAGACCGCTGACATGAAAGAGCCTGAATAGTGCTAGGAAAGCAAAAGGCCAGTTAAGGGGAAATTATATTCCTAAACAAGGTTTGACAATAAAAGCATGAGTGGGACAGATAAACAAAAGGTACTGTACCTCCTCTTATTGCTTTTCAACAGAGTGCATGAAAAGGCACAGGGGATTTGGTGGGTTTACTGTGCTATGTTTACTGGCTCCTCTGAATATTTTTTGCCCGCTGTTGGCTTTCCTCTGCTACATCTGACTTCATAATATGGGCTTAACGACGTGCCCCACATTGTTCTGGAAGAACTATTGCCCACACTTTTTCTTAGCATCTTTGTATTTTAGGTAGGTTGTTGTTACAATACTGTGGAAAAATGATCGTCCCCTAGGAGATTTGATGTTTTTACTTTTGTCACACTTAAATATTTCCAATGATCAAATTTATCAAATGTAAATGCAAGAAATATATTTTAAGGAAAAAAGCTTTTCAAACCTACCTGCCGCTTTGTTAAAAAGTATTTGTTGATTATCCTTTTTCTCCAGGTTTTGTGAAAGTCTGAAGAAGTCGAGATACCCATTTAGATAAGTGTTTGGATAACAGTCTGGATAAATGTTGAGTAATAAGATTGAAGGATGTTCATTAATTAAGAAGTTTTTTTTAATTATCATCACCAGAAGTAGCTATGGGTTTCTTATGTTAGCCCTTTTATTTGTTGTTACTTGGGTTATTATCAATTGATACATTTTTGAGAGTCATTAATTATGCAGTGGTAATTTAATGCAACAGTATTACTTGTCACTGTTACCTCGCAGTAAAAAGCAACAATAAATCCATTTAGGCTCCTGGTGTCATGAGGTCCAACAAGTTCTAACAATGATTTTTGATGTTCCGTTCTGTCACTCAAGAGCATCTATAAGGAGGTGAGTTAATGTTCAGGGAAGTTGTTGGCAAATCTTGAGGAGTAAGGAGATGAAGAGCTAAGCATGGGGTGGAGAAGATGCAGGTCTTTGGTGGAGTGGATTATAGAGGCAGCCAAGGCGAGGGCAAGGAGTCAAGTAACGTCTTGGTAGTACTTTTGAGACTGAAACTTGATGCTTGACATGATAGATCTATGTGTGAGGAGCCTAGATACTCTTGACCATCAAATTGACAAAGAAATGTTGCTGGAAACGTAGCGCTATCGGGTTGACACACAAGCATTGAATAACTGTCAGGCAATTTCTTAAATCCTTTGGACTTGTTGAGCTTGGGTTCATATGTCACACTGAACCAATTGGAATCAATTGGTAGATGTGAGCGCGTACCAACATTGTAAATCATCTGTTTGCCCAAGATGAACTATATGAAGGGAGAGCCGTCGCAATGAAAGTACTGGACTCTTTGCAACATGGCTTCAGATGATCTATTGTTGCTGGATGTTAACCAATTAATGTCCAAATCGTCCCTTTGTTCAAGGATTTAAAATAGTTGCTTTCTCTTTTTTTCTGTAAATGTATTTGTTTATCTTTTACTTTTTTTTATTTATGTGATGTGCAAACTTCTGGGTGTGCAAAGACTTTTCCAACACTTTTAGCAAATCTTACAATACACAAACACCATAACCAGACTAGCAAAAAAATATATAGTTTAAATAAATAAAAAGTAAACTTTTTGAAGTGATAACACTGAGGCACAGTAGCCTTTAAAGTATTATGAAATGCTGTGTAAAACGATGGACAACATTTGGGAACTCAGATATTTTCTATCATTACACGCAGGCATTATGTCAGGCGCTAGTAAGCATGCTCCGAGCTGGCCAGAGGTCCATCGGGGGGCGTTGTTATCTCTTCAGAGTTGTTTCACTCTCCATGTTCCTCTCAAAGAGTCAATGTTGCGGCACATCAGAAAGAGCCTTTGCCTCATTAAGCCATTGATATTCTGTGATGCTGGCACCCTGCTGAACACCATATATAGGGACGACGGTGCCAGGAGATGGACACAGTGTGGGTTTTATGGAGAGGCTCTACTAATACTGAGAAAAATACCATTATCATGTGGATATGGTTGGTGTGTAGCAAGTGAATGTGTGTGTCTGTGTATTTGTGATTAGTGTGTTTGACAAAGTGCGGGCGAGTGTGTGTTTGGAAGGCAGACCCGCAGCCCGGGGCAAACCCACTGTTATAAATACAGCATTCTAATGGTGACTTTATGGTGTTGCTGGCGTAAGGCTATGGCCCCCCAGGGACCACTTCCCCATAGCCTTTCTCCTCCCTCATCTCCCTCTCCCTCTTTTCTTTTTCCCCCTAATATATTCTCCCGTTTCCCCACATTGAGAATTTACAACCTGACTGAGTAAGACGGGAGCTGTAAATTCTCTGCCCTCCCCCTGCTAAATTATTTATCTGCATGCTCTGTGACACAAGCAGCAGATGAGAACACTGCTTAAGGAGATAAAAGGTGGAGAAAGTTGGGGCCTAATTGACCATAATGATCAGGTAATGAAGAAATATACCAAGCATGTTAGGGCGGAGTGATTTTACTACATGCAAATGTGGTGACAGCATGTGCTTAGTAAATAAAAGTAGACTTACGACGTATAGGTGCAGTGAAATTTGCATGTTTGTGATGCACAACAAGACTACTAGATGAGTGCCATCAGTGCTGGAGTTTGGGGTCGGGATGTAGCACTATCAAGATTTTGCATCATGATCATTCTGTGCAAATTCATTTACAATGACTGTGAATATGATTTTTGTTAAAATGTGTTGAAAGCGTACCAAAAGAATCGCATTGGTCACCGGTTCGAGCCCCCTACCCATCTGTGTTGTGCACATGACACTTCATCCAGCAGGTGGTCAGAAGGGCCGGTGGTGCGATGTGGCTGCCCTGCTTCTGGCAGACCGCCCCAGGGCAGCAGTACCTTGCCATCAACCGTGTGTGAATGGGAACCGTGTCAAAAAAGTGTCCTGAAAAGCAAGATATAAGTCTATGTTTAATGATAGGATTTGGCTTAAAATGGAGACACCATGTCTCAATGAGATTAACTGTGTAAATAAAGCTAAAGTTGGAAACAAATTAAACTGTTTTATTTACTTTTTACTAGGGAAGACTCACTGAAATTTAAAATCTCATTTACAAAAGTTTTAACACTATGGGAAGTTTTAGATGAGTGACTAATTTCTTTTTAAGAAATCTTCAGATCTTCATATTTCTCAACAATCCATTAATCAAAGAAATGCATTTTTTGTCCAAAAAGGGATTTTATTTTCTTTCAATAAAAAGTTGCATTTGTTGTACATCACAAGATAATTGTAAGCAAATATTTTTACTTTAATGTGTGAAATTTGGCTTTGCAGGGACTGAAAACACACAAATAGACAATGTGTCTATGGTAGTGCCTTACACAAGTCAGCTGAGCTTTGACAACCTTGATTGACTAGTCAGACTCAAAACAGCAGCAGGTAAACTGCTTTCCTCCCTTAGCCATTTGACAAAACACACAGAGATGACATCTAATCCTGCCTTGAAATGATAATGTTATGCATTATTATTGATTTCTTTGACAACTACAAACCCATGTTACTACAATGGCAGTCCAAGAAATCTGACCAACACCATTTTGAAGAAGACCATAAATATCTGGCTTAACCTTAACTGATGTAGCGTTAGCTGCTAGCCAACTAGCAGACATGCTGAAAGTAAAAGACCATTTCCTTCTAATGAGGCCAAAAACATATTTTGAAAGCCTACCTTGTGCAGATATGAAGTCCAGCGCAAAGCTAAATTTGACATTTGCCGTTCTGTTTGGCTGAAATAGCCCCACTTCATTTTTACTGCACAGCTTCCATCTGTGATGAAGCATTTGCAGTGATGCTTTTGAGAGACAGTCAAATGTTTAATAGTGCCATAATCAAGTGCAGCTTAATGGTGACGTCCGTTTGAAAACAGTACGGCTAACTATTGGAAATGTCATCATGGAAATCATTAAAATCTGGTAACAGTTTCATCTCTGCGTCAGGGACAACATGGCAGCATCGATAAATCATTTGTTTCATTTTGTATCTCCCGATAAAACTCACACCTAAAACAGAAGGAAATAACTTTTTAATTAAATCATCCGAGTTTTCAGCAACGCCCTCAATACTGTAAACATCTCTATCTCGCCTTTGTTTTCCCTCTAATGATGCAGCCTCCTCCTGTATATTGCACTGTTCACATGATAAATGGTGATAAGAGCAGGCCATTAATACACTGCACCACAGAAGTCAAAGGGGGACAGAACAGAAAAGTAAATGTGATGTTCCCCTCCCTCCCCCACATGATCCTCCAGATCTAATAAGGCTGCGGCTTCTGTAAGGGCACCCTGATTTCTAACCCTTCAATGCACTTTATTAAGCAATGACATGGCTTGGTTGTGTTGACCCCAAGG
Organism: Poecilia latipinna; assembly: GCF_001443285.1. Lineage (NCBI taxonomy): Eukaryota > Metazoa > Chordata > Actinopteri > Cyprinodontiformes > Poeciliidae > Poecilia > Poecilia latipinna. Next base: position 309,505 of record NW_015112663.1, on the reverse strand, counting down.
TGTCAAACATCCTGTTCTGATGACTTCCACATTTCCCCTCACCAAATGCCTCTGGCTCAGGGCCAGGGGCATCTATAGAGTCAGAGTATGGGACAAGAAAAGCGAGGGCGAGGGCGGTAGGGAGAAGGATATCTGCAACACTAATAGATCGTTATCTTCCTCCCCACCTCCTCCCCCCCCCCCCCCCCCCACCCCCCAAACACAACCACCCCCCCCCCCCCCCCCCC
>NW_015112663.1:285793-306166 GCF_001443285.1 Poecilia latipinna | reverse complement strand
AAAGTATTTCTGCAACCCTAAAAAACGCTTTCCCCCCCCCCCCCCCCCCCCCCCCCCCCCCCCCCCACACACACAAACACACACACACTCCCTCCCACCCCCCTACTCAGCACTGGCCTGGAAAAACACCAGGAGCACCATGTCTACTGAGATAAATAAAAGAAAGCCTCCGGATCGATCCCCTCCCACCCCTCTGGTTTTCAGGGGGCCTTGCAGTGACCTTTCCACAAGATAAGGTGGTCACAAAGGTCACACCAGCTCCACGCCCCACCTCCACAAACTTTTCCTCCCAGGCAAGCCATCAGGGAGGGATGAAAACTCAAAATGTGGATTCTTGCACGCAAACTTTTACCACCTGCCTCCAAAGGGGTCCCAGAGAAGAGTGACAGAGTCACAACAGCGGACTGATGCAATGATGACTGTCAGATTGACCTTTTTCGAAATGCATCAGGGGGTCAAAAGATGGGGCGTCCTCCCCCTTGGTTCGATGCAGAGGTACGCAGCGGCACATCCCAGGCGTCGCTGTCTTATTTGCTTCAAGTAAAAGCAAGGGAGCAATCTAAAGAGCAATGGTGCCAGGATCACGTCCCTGTTATTCCTCAGCAGAGAAAGGTTACAGAAACAGTCTATAGGAATTTAGATTCAGTGCCTGCTATCAGCATTGCTCATAACAATCCGCTCTCTCTGGAGGAGGAGGAATTATTCTTACGCTGAAGAAGATGTGCTGCCACAGGAAGCCTATTTCAGTTAATGTGTACCATTACCTGGCAAAATGTATATATCTGCTGGCAGTTGTTCCCTTGATAGTCTTTATTGTTCCAAGATGAACAAAGAAAAATCATTTGTTCGAGCAAAGAGTCATCAAAAGCCTCTTCTTCGTTTGTGTCAGTCTCATTCAGTCTTTTAGAAAGTATGACCTTCTTTTGCAGTGTCTACCAAGTGCTCATGCCTTTCGAACTTTGTCACGTTTTTATACTTTGCAACCTCCAATTTTAATGTATATTATTTATATTTTATATTAAATAGTGCAACGAAGAGCCTACTACTACCTACATGGTTTTTAATCATAAAAGCCCTAACAGATGTGTCATAAATATGGAATTACCAATCCAAAAGGTAATGTGGCTTAACCTTAAGTCTTATGTTTTGGTGTGTGTCTTTGTTGCTCATTGTAGCTCTCTTTTTTTTTGTCGGCGTACTCAAGCTCAGTCAGACTTTATGGAGTGTGTAGGTGAACATAAATTTTAGATTCACAGATTCCCAATCGGATTTAGGTTTGGACTTTGAGTCTTTCTACCACATGAAAACACTCTAAACCACCATGTTTCCGTGCAGGTATGGCATGAAATTTTTTCCACAAATACCATTTTAGGTATTGACCAAAATGTTCCAAGAGATGTTTGCTGGGTTTTCATAAATAATTATGCCACTTATTCCCAGATTGCAGTGTAAAGCTAACATTTATTATGATTGTGAGGTGTAGATCTCTGGGCATCTTGGCTGCATCTGTAATTAACGCTCTCCTTAACCAGCCTACCATATAAGGGAAACGACCAAAATGGCCAGTCCCTGCCCCGAAAAAAATCTAGATTATAAAGCCATGCATACGCACACCAGCAAGCAATTTTCCTTTATAAATCGCAGCTGTAGATCAAAGTTTGTTCACACGGTTCTGCCTCAGGTTCTGCCCTTTACATGCCCACGTTCAACCATAAATGGTTGATGCAAAGCACCTCATGAATTTCAGTGTGCATTTGAATGAGCCAGCTGATCATGTTATTTCATGATTAACAATGGCAACTTAAGAGAAAAGACACTATTTTGCTGAGGCAGGAAGTGATGAGAGGGTGATGGAGAGTTGGAAACGTATAATTTTGGTCACCACAGCGAAATAAAGTTCACGCAAACTTAGGCCCCCGTTTTGGTCCTGGTTGTGCTATATTCTTTCCAAGATAACAAATTGAACTCTGAAATGTTCAACTTGAGGTGCTGTTTTATAGCCTAACCCTTCTTACTCAGAGATTTTGATCTTTGGATTTTATTTAGAGTTGTCATGGAGAAACAAGGAAAACACAAATGCAAGCCATTTTTTGCCCGTTTTGTATACCACTTCATATCTAGACACCGATTTTTCTCAGTTTGCCAAATAAAAATCCCAATGACGGAAACTGAAAATTGTGGTTGAAATGTGACAAAATGTCAAGAGGTCCAAAAGGTGTGAAAATGTGTAAGGCACTGTGAAAAAAGGAAGAAGATTTAAAGTTATCTGATCAGGTTGAATGACTTAGTAGAGCAAAGATTACCACCGAGTGGGCAGTAACACTGTACATGAGTGTCAAACAATAGTTTGGCTCACACTGTTAAGAACATTTGCTTTCTCCTTGCATTGACTTTGCAGAAGTTAATAGATTAAATTCAAAACCCTCCTTCACCAAATAACTTGTTGTTTATTTTATTCTTCTCTAACTCTAACCCTGATTTACGCTCATATAATACACACTACATCTGTTTATTTTTTTCACTTATCCAACTTCGCATCGCATGCTTTGATGCTTTGATGGTACAGGCACCAGCTCATAACCTTGATGCAAGTAAATAAAGACATAAGCAAGAGTCCAGATTAGGTCTTATCTTGGGTAAAGGTGCTGCATGAAGTCGGGCGCAGGTGATGGAGATAATAACCTTTTTTTTCCCCCTTCTGGACGGTAGAGGACACCTTTAATTCCCTCCATGTTTGTCTGAGAAGAGAATATCCCTCAATGCTTTATCTTTGCATCATCTCTCGCTCGGACACATCTTAGAGATGGAGGAGGAGCAGCTAGCGATTACACGCCAGTTCATATCCAATCCCCGACTGCAGCTGCAGATACTAAAAATGGGGAACAAAAAAAAAAAAAGCTTGTGTTTCACATTTCAATGCACAACTTCACGGTGCATAATGAAAGGTATTGCTCTCTTACCCCAGCTTTGGTCTCTGCACGCCCATGTTGCCAGTGACCAGAGCTAAACACTTAGTGTAATTGAAGAAGGCAATGTGCAGAAATCAAGACGGATTGGTGCTGCAAACGGGGGCCACCTCCCTGGAGCCTCAGTCTATTAACACTGTCACTCTGCTCATCAGCCCTGCACCTGCCCGCTCCCCATCCTGGTTGGCTTTAATCATGCTTCCTAATAAAAGCCAGTACATCACAAAGCCCACTGTACCTCACACAGTGTAGCAGCTGTTGGTAACATGCTAGGCTCATGCACAGTTTCCAAAAAGATGCAGAGGAACTATCACCATAACTTATGGTTAATTTGATCAGTTTCCTGACTTTGGACCAACAGGATCTCTAAGGTAGAGATCTCACTACCTGGCTGTGAGAGAAAAAAAGATTGCCCATGTGCATGTTTAGAGTGATTGCCTGCAATAAAGATGAATTGCTCCTCCGTTTTTATGACTTGGCGTCGGTGTGTTGTCACAGCAAATATAGCAGAGCTGGTAAACAGAGACAGGTGCATTTGTTTACCACTAATGGGAGCCAGTAAAGCTACAACGCTAATGTCCTCTTGAGAAGCAGACTCTAGGCACATGCTTTGTGGTTGTCAGTAGGGGTTTGTAATCGGACAAAGCACTTACGGTCATTAATATGCGTCTTTGAAGCCTAAGAATGTTCTGGAGTTCAGTAGGTCTACGCCAGGTTTCTTTTTACCTGGCATAAAAAGAAATCTAAGTACACTATGTTGTGTAATTTTCAGAGCAACTTCTTTTTATTTTAAGATTATTTCCTTAAAACTGAAACCAGATATTTGCAAAGAGTGCAGATATTTTTTGGTTTCTTTTGTCCTTACTGTCTGGACATAAATCAGGTTAAACTCCTTACTAAATGTATTTATATATGGTAAATGTCAAAATAATGACAGAATTCTTTGGATTTTTTTTTTTTAATCTTCAGGGACATAACTTATATTTACTCACTATTTGACACAGCTGCCATAGGACTTGGGTCAAAAAGTTTGGATGCTGTTGGAACTTTGCTCCAAACTGGTTTACCTGAATCAGATTGAGAAGGTCACCTTGCACCGTTTCAGCAATGTTTTAACATTTTCCATGGGATTGAAGTCAGGAGATTCTGATATATATACCCAAAAATTTGACTGTGTTGTCTTTGATCCACTTTGTAGTTAATTCAGGTTTATGTGTATCCTCGTTGGCTGTTTGGAAGGCTAATTTATACTTAAGCTTTAACTTCCTGGCTGTCTTTAGATGTTGAATCAACATTTCATTATTTTCCAGTTTGTCTCTCTTGTACTGCCACACAATAATCACCTCATGCTTGAAAGTTGGGATGGCATTCTCTGGCTTAAAAGCTTCTATTTCCTCAATGCAACTTATAGCCAAACGCTTGAATTTTTATTAGATCTCAAGACATGTAATCAATAATGCCTTTGTGTTTGAATGAACTGAAAAACTTTAAACTGTCTTTTTATGCAGCTTTTGGAACTTCAGCTAATATCTTTGTCTCTTGCTTTTGTTCTTAGGTTAATACACACATTTTGCACCAAAACACGTTCATCTTTGAGACACATCCTCTCTTTTCCTGAAATGTATGCTGTTATGGATTACTTACACAGAATGTTGCGCCTTCCTTGTCTGGAACCTGGACCCAAGGACGAACCAGACATACGTAGGTCCAGAGTTCTCCCCCTAATATCTTATAAATAGAAATAGAAGCAATAATTATTGTCAAAATGTTATGAAATTCAGGTGTAACACCAGTAAGCTGCAGTCGAGGCGTGTTGGCTCACACAAAGAAAAAGTCATTTTGTTGAGGACAAAATTACAACACAAAGTACTGTGCAGTTATCAGAATAACATATTCCAATTAAAGAAATGTATAACTGAAGTTGGATGTAGGTGGTTTCTTTTTTTTATTTTGCAAAAATGTGCATGCATATTTGAGTATTAGAAGACAACAGACTATTTACAACTTGTAAAAACTGGTCAAATAACAGGAATATGCAAATAAACTCAGAAATGTAATTTAAAATGAGCAAAATTGTGGAAATCTTGGACGAGTTTTTTAAAGGTTTCCTTGATATCACACAGAATTAAATTAAATGTGATCCATACAGCATGTTTGAACAGGTAGCTCACAAAGTTCTGTACAAGATGACAGTAAACATAGACAGTTGAGGAAAAGCATTATTTTAAAAAAGAAATATTTTAATTGCCTCTTAAAAACACTCAATAGACTCAGAAGTTCTCAAACTCAAAGGAACATAGTTCCAGAATCTATAAAATATTTACAAAGTTATGCACGAAGTAATTGTTTGGTCTTTCTCAAATTGATCATAGGCACACTAATTTTAATGTAAGAAAACATCTGCATCTGAAGATAGGCATAAGAAATATCCAAAACATTTTCTCTCACATTGTTTTGGTAGTTTGTAAATATAGTTTCATTCTAATTATTATAAATCATTACAAGTTGCCTAAAACATATTTATTGATGACAGTGAGGTTGTAAAGAGTTTGTGTATTTTCAGAATATCTGGATGTAACTGTGTGAACGCTCCTGTACTTCACATAACCACTCGTCAGTACATTATGTGGAAGCATTTTTAAGGTAGTAAATCTTTTCCAGCCTGTCATTATGGTGTCAATGACCTCATTCAGACCTGATAATAAATGTGCAGGTGGTCATTCTGGACACTATCACTGTGTTAGCAAGATTTGAAGGGTGAGAGATGGTACTCGTGCTTTCCTTGTTTCTCCTGATTGACAGCTGCAACTTGCAGCAGGTTTTCCCTGCTTTTCTCACAATATGCTGCCTTGCTCTGCTCCACATATTTAAAACTTCTGCAGCAGCACCTTCTCTGGACATTCACATATTTATAGCTCTCTGTTTTGCCAGCTTTGGGTACCAGATCTAACCAAATTGCTTTTGAATGCTGTTTAGCTTTGACTTGTTTTTTTTTTCAGATATATCTGGGAAAATAAATTCTGATTTGGAAGCTATTGCAAATAGATAATTATGTCAATGCGCTTTGGACAAAAATACAAACCAACTATTAATAACAGTATGCAGACGGAGCTACTTTTATTAGCTCCATGCGTTAACTAGTAACACATGGTTTCTCGTTGTTGTCCAAACTTTGAAGAATCATCTAACTAAATGAGGTAAACCAGATTAGAAAACAGCTCTAAGTTCGAAACAAGTTCCTAGTAGTTGCATAATCTTAAGTGCCTGCAGTTGTGTGAATACCTAAAGTGGTGAAAGTTTCTTGCCGTTAGATGTCTGGGGAAAAATATCATGAGTCTTTTAAAACTGACACTTGAGAACTGCAGTGTCAAAGCAGAGAAAAGACGAAGCACAGCAAACCATAACTTGAAAGGTAAAGTGCTGTAAAAAAAAAAAAAAAAAACTGAACATGCAGAGCAATAAGAGATTTTATTATATCACATGCAAATTATGGACAATTAATTTCCTTAGGAGAAATAGATTCCAACAGATGCAAGCAGCATTTATTCTTAGAAAAAGCAAACAAAAAAAATCCCCCCATTAATTGCTTTGTTAGCAACATTTTTCTCACTTCATAGACTTCTTGGAGCAGTTGAGTAATAACCATTAGTGTTTCATTTATGTTATTGTAAGGTGGGCCAATCAACGACCTCCCCAAGACATGAAGATAAAATATCCAAAATCTGCACTTTGTAGCATGATGCAATTTAGCTTTCTATTTCAGAGGCAGTTCACTGTCTCAGGTCAAACTCAGTATAACTCCAGCAGTGGCTGAGAAACACGTCTGACCTACTTTTCTTTTACTAATAGTTAAATAAATTGGTAGTCATAGTGAGAATCAGCTATTCCTCTAGTCAACAGATAAGAAGTATACGCTAAGAAGTATTTAAATAAATTTAGATATTAAGTGTGTGCTAATTGATGCTTCCATATTGAGTCGATTATTGTGTAAAAATTGCTAATTATTAACAGTGAGTGGGTTTCCCACAGAAATGATCTTTGTACCTATCACTGTCCCAGAAGCACAATCCATACCATTGACTCATTAGCGCATGTGCTAAATGAAATACTTACAGGAGGCTTTTTTTCTTTTTGAATTCCATTGTAATAGTAGTAATATTGTAATAACGCTACTGTTTCCAAATCAGGATAATGTTACTTATTCAAATCACTCTTTGTAACCATTTTTGTCATTTTACGTTGTAAGGAGTAATACCACGCAGCGACACAAACCTAAACAATGGAGAGAGGAGAGGTGCACATTTCTTATTTGCTTGCTAAGTTTACAATGTTGACTGTTCATTTCCACTCTTTACCAACCCACTTGTAGACTCTTTGTAGTTAAGTTTTCAGATCAATTGTGAATAAAACAACAGCCCATCCGTAGCCTCAAGAACAAGTTCTATGCAATAGAAAATGAGCTAATGAGTAATAATCTTAAGAACTAATTTGAAACAAAAGTGTATCTAAAAGGATATGATTCTCTCTTGAATAGCATGCTACGTTTCCCAGACACTTTTCTATCTAAGGCTCAAATGCTGCCAAACGTTTTATATAAAGTGGAGAACCCATAGTTAAAGAAAAGCACAAAAGTCATTTTATGTCCACAGGGTGCTGCCATACAACTGACAGTTAATATATTTTTCTCATGACAGTGCTGGATTCTCATGAGATTTGCAAGATCTTGTCAGTCAGTCAGCATCCTGTTCTGGCAGTCACTGGCCTCATTTCAGGGAGAAGACAGTGAGAAACCAATGGCAGCTTCTAAACAGGGATCAGCATACATGCTGTCACAGCAAAACAGAGTTGGATTTTATTTCTTTATTAAATGAACTGCAAAAATGATGCTACAGTATCTTCTAGCTGGATAATATGTTTCCTCATCATAATGTCCCTGTTCCCAAAATGTCTGATCAATTCGGGCCTCTATTGATTGGCGTGAACAGTTCTTTTTGTGGTGGACCCATCATACAACATACAACTTCCATTGTTTATAAAGACAAATTAATTCACATATAAGGTCAGACGTGTCTTAAATTTATACATGACCAACTTTTGGACACTTGCCTCTCACTACATTATGATAAAACCACACTTCTTGAAGACATAAAAAGTGCTGACATAATTTTGGTGAAATATTCAACTACTGTTTGTCTCAGAAATGGCAAAGTGGATTAAAATTCAATAAACAGATATTTTTTCATTGAGGCTAAGGCCAAATTAATTATTGGCTTGATTTATAGTTTTCATAGCAAGTCTGGATTTGTGTTTAGGATTATGATCTTGTTGGAACAATCAGTAGTTCATCTTAGGTGTTGCTGAAGAATATGGAGGTAATCCTCTCTCGTCATTATTCCATTTGCCTAGTTAAGATGTACCCTGGCAGTAAAACAAACCGCCTACATGATGCTGCCACCACCATGTTTTACAGTTGTTACAGTGTTTATACATTGTAAAGCCTCTCTAAATCCCAACCTGTTCACATAATCCCCGTTTTTAAAAATCAATGAAGTTGTGCAATATTTCAGTAGTTTTAATAAGAATTATATACAAAATGGCCACCTTGCAGTTTGCTTTAACACCAAATTACTATTACGACCGAACATTCCTCCGCTTTTACTTGGAACAAAGAGTGAAAGTCTTGGGTGTTTTCTTTCCTGCCAAACAGAAAACGTGTATGAACACACTTTGAGAGAGACGTTTCACTTTATAGTGACCCCACTAAAAGCAAAAGTTTACAGTTATTTGTGTGTTGTCAGGGGGAATGAGTTGTCAGTGCCCGGGGTCGACAGCGAGCCAAGTGCCTGAACACAGGCCTCTGCTGCTTTGATGGATGTAGGGAGAATACAGTGAAGTGATGGTGGAGAGAAGCTCTACATTTCCAACTCACAGCTCCTCCATAATGGAAAGTGCTTTCAGAGAAAGTGACGCCAGACCAGGACGTCAGACTTGGGTCTCAGGGGCAAAACAATAAGAAAACACACACACCCACACACACATGAGCAAACAAAAGAAAACGCTATGAACTGAAGCAGGATGAGCTGCCAGTGAAGTGGGTTGGTCATGGTTCAACCCAAATCCTCAGATGCTGCACAGGCCAAAAGAAGAGAGCAGCGGGATAGTGGAGGAGGCTGGAAAAAAATGGAAATCAATATTTCCACAACATGGCTGCTCTCACCACTGTCAATGACAGCAGGCATCATAAAAAGATATGGGAGCAGAGAAGGGGGAAGAAATGAAAGAGATAAGAAGAGAACAGTAAAGTAAATGACATCTGAAGCTATTTCCTCCAGGGCCCTGGCTGGTGTCGAGCCTGGAGGACTCTGCGGAGTTATGGGCAGAGTTAAATTTCTATTAGCTCTGAGGGGAAATTTAAGTCCGCTGTCTCCAGAGGAGGACTCGAGTGCAGACACAAAGTGCCCCCATTGTCATGTGACAGATGACAACAGCATGACCCTAAAATGAGTCAGGAGGTTCACCACTAAATAGTTATGTCAGTGAAAATGGTTTAAAGTAGGAAGGAGACATTTAGGATCATGATGTGTTAATTTACAGCAGTGAGCTTGCAGAGCTTTAGAGCGGGCCGTTCGTGGACACAGGCCGGCGTGGATATCATCTGCTGATGGAAAATGTAGTTCCGATGGACAACCAACACCTGATAGCAGGATTTGTGATGATTGTGTTGGCCGTAATAATGACTGTAATTATTCTCCCGGTTTTAGAGCTTATGGCTTTGCAGCTTGCGGTTTGGAACGTTCTCATTTCACGGCTGTAAATGCGGCGCGCCTCTCCAAAAACACGGGTCAAATACATTTCTCATCCGTTTTGCACAGCGCTCTCCCACTTAAGTCAAACCAAAGGTTTCCTCAGTTAGGATCATCTGAAGGAAGGGGAAATATTTTTTTACACCAACTTTAAAAATTTATCACAGGCATCTATACTTTGCCAGTGTTTCACGTTTACTGTAATCTGGATGTCGTGTTTTTCTCACAGTAAAGGGGCACATGCAGCAATAGAGGGAAACTATTTATGGAGAATTTATTGTTGTTGACGGTGTGTACCCCCTGCATCTTCTCCCCACCTCTCTCCCACAAACGCTGCTTTGCCCAAAGGCATTCCCGAAAAAGATAAAAAAGACTCTGCATAAGAAGCCTAAAAAAGTTGCATGCTGTATAATGCTGTTTGATGCTTAAAAATAAGCACGTATAGCTGAGTTAATAGACTGTGTATGTGTTATTAAAGCAAAATCTAAATACTTACATGTATGTATGCAGCTTACCTAAACTGATTATATTTACTGATGTCTATAGGGCCCTAATAAATGCATTTGATATATTTTTTCTTATTTAATGTACAGAAGTCCATATGTTAAGAAGCACATGCACCAACATTTACAGAAGATCAATTTATTTAGTTTTATATTGGTTGCAGACGCACCCTGTGAAGGTAAAACCCCAACTCTTACAAATTTTGAAAATTTTGAAACTTCCACCAAAGTGGGCAGATTATATGGTGTAAGTGAGGCTATGAACTCTCTTGTCTACTTATTTATTTTGTCATCATATTTATCAACTTTTCAGATTCCTCTAGCAACTTAAATAAAAAAAAAAACAGTAGTGCAACTCTTTTTCTGTGTTATTGGAGACTTTTATGGTGACAACGCTCTGCAGCCCTGGTGCCTGCAATGAGCCCAAGCAGTGCAGGTTGTACAACGGCAACCAATAAGAAGATTCAAATGCCTAGCAACTATTTGACCAAAGGAGGTCAATAATGCGATGGTTTTAGGTAAAATATTGCATAATTAAACAAATTTACACAAAATGTTAGATTTTGCACAGAAACATAAAGATGGAACGCTAAGAAACCTATTTAGACAGTTTATTAGCAAAGGGTTAGTTACACTTTAACAGTCACTCATTTTTCATAGTGATTCCCAGATTTGGCTTCATAACAACACTCCATTTTTCTATTAAACATTTCAGTCACTTTGCTAAATTGAAAGAGGAAAGTTTTGTTTTAGTGCCTTTCTTCTTCCAACAGAATCACTTGTTGCAGATGTCTCAAAAGAACTTTGAAGAAAATCTCGTCTCTTTGTGGTCTCAAATGTTTAAGCTCCACAACACAGCAAGATGTTCCTGGAGCTAAGATATCAGTAGCCTTTTCATCCCGTGCAAAGTAAAGCCTACTTTGATTTATGTAATTGGGACGGTAATGCAAATTGCCCTTATGCAAGAGCATGCAATATATTATAGACTGCTACATCTGTCAGATTTCCATGTACAAATACTATGTATGGGACCAGAAATAAGAACAAAAATAACATCAAGTAATGGGGAAATGCAATCAAAGTATCCATTAATCATTCATGAAACTATAAAAGAACAATTAAAGCATTTAAAATTAAAAGTAGAGGTCAGAACCAAAGGATTCATTGCTTTAAGGAGAACAATATGTCAAGTTTGGGTCTGAAAAGAGCCCACTTTAAAAACACTAGGCAACATAAAACGCTTAAAATAATAAGTACATTTAAAATTAAAATAAATAAACTAACTTCTTAAGGATGAGCCACATAAGCTTGTAGTAGAGCTCAGTAATTAATAATCAAGCTGATTTCAACTGATAGACAGTTCAGTTGAGTTTAATAAATTAGTTAATGGTCCTTGTTCAACACCTAAAAACTCTGAACTACATTTGTTGCTCATAAAGTGGATTGAGTGAAATTCTGACAGAAAATTGCCCAAATGTTTGTTGTTGTCTTGTAATAGCATTCTGTGAGTGAAAATGATAGTTTCCCAATTTTCTTTTTTATTGTTCAATTCTTTACCAAGGAGGAGGAGGCAGGAAGTAATCTTAGTAGGCCAGAAAATTCTGGGAGTGTTGCTCCACATGCTTCTGGTTTGGTAAATGTTTCCACAGTGGTTTATTTAATTGAATTTCTGTCATTTTCGTTCTTCAATTTCTTTAGATCGTTACATGATGTGTTGCTTTTTGAGATCTTTTAGCCTACTTCACGATGTCAGACGGGTTCCACTTAAGTGATTTTTTAATTCTGTGACAGAAAGTAATGAGGCCTGAGCATAGGTGATGAAACTGGACCTAAAAAAGTATATTTAATTATAGGTAATTGTGATTTTACAGGGGGGCGATTACTTTGTCACATATTCAGCCCAGATTGGTTGGAATAAATAAATAAAACCATTTGAAAACTGTGTTTTATATTCAGTTTGAACATGCAAGTCTGTTGTCAAAAGTTGTTTGAAGCAAAAAAAGATAAGACCTCTGTCATCAGGCAAACCCTATCTTATAACTCTCTATTTTAGATATCAGAAGAAAAAGAAAATCTGTAGATACGGATTTACTGATGAAAGTTCAAAATTACAGAAGTGAAGATTGTAGGAACCGAAAAAAAAACAAAGATACGGAGCAAAAGCGGTTTCATAAAACACTGTGATCGAGCATTTGAATAAATCCCCCCCACAAAAAAAAGCGCAATTTCCCAACCACCTGCTTTGCACTGAGCCTCCCAATCCTGCGGCTAAATAAAGCTAATGTCTCCTCACAAATAATAAAGCACACACCATCTTATTGTTTCCCCTGCTGTTTTCCTCGTGCGTTTTATGTTATAGAGGGGGGCCTGACTTTGATGGAGCAGGTGATTTTAGGCTGCGCCGTTGGCAGCGGAGAGATAGAATATCTTCCTAAGGCCTACGGATAGCACTTTTTATGAGCTGCTCATTGCTGGAACTACATCAACCTGTCCAAGGCCACCATTGCACCGCGGTCTTTAACACTCTGCCTCCATTACCCACCTCTATCATTCCTGTTATCATACAGGCTCAGTTCTTTTTCTCTGCATGTGGAGGAAAAAGGCATTTATTAAAACGGACAAATGAGATAAATTGGAAAGAACTGCTTGTAATTGTTTTCTATTTTAGGTTGACCACAGCAAATGGCCTTTATGAAACAAATGAGCCGGCCCTCATAACGAGGAGCAACCGTGATCTATTTGCGTGCAGTCCCAAACACATAGTGCTGATGTGACGTAAAGCAAGAGGATAAGACAACTTGCTTCGACAGCCTTCTGCAGTCTTGTTAGTCTGTGCACACAAAAGACACACTCCCAAGGTGGCCAGCCTTTAATCAGTGATCAGTTTTGGCATTCAGCATCAGCATTGTTCCAATCACACGACAAACCACTTGGCAAAATTCACACTGCTGCGCTCACTGACCTCAATTCACTACATGAGGGCTTTCCCCCCCTCCTCCTATCAATAGATCCATGATAAGGCATCTGGGTGGAGTGGTGGGGTAGATGTGGGAAGAAAAAGATGTCACGAATGGGACGCTGGTATCAACAGCAAAGTCAAATTATTGGCAATCAGATTTTATTCACAGCTCAACTGCTAGACAAATTGCAACTCATGCCGTTTGCCATGGGTCAAGGCACTGACTAATTTCATTTTAATAAGTCATTTTCGAGGGTGGGATGACAACACAACATAATCATAATCAACATAAACATGCTTGGGCACACACAGGAAATCACACATGACCTTATGCCTAGGTTTATCAACACATCCCTTCAACACCATGCAAACAAGAGGCGCTGCTGCCATGTCTTCATGGTTGATGTTTCATGAGGTGAGAGGACAGGATACGCCACCGGAACGGTCATGGAAATGTCTGCAGGAAGAACATTAGGAGCAATTATCTCAAAGGTTGAGGCACACTTTGTCTATTTTTAGTTGTAGAAATCAGAACTTGACTGTTTTTTTTTTTTGTACTTCAAACATAAATACAAATACTTCCTGTTGCGTATTTTATACACCTACTGAAGTTATAATGAAATCCAGAGCCGTACAGAACTCTTCATGCCCATTGAACTATTTATTTTCTCACATTACAAAATAAAACTTCAACGTATTTCACTGAGAACTTATATGATGCACTAACACTACATACATCATGAAGATGTGGATTTGCATGGTGTTCATATGCATCTAGCCCCCTTTACTCTGAAACCCTTAAATAAAATCCATTGCAACCAAATGCCTTCAGAAAATAATTGGTCAGGAAGAATGCAGCTGTTCTGTGAAGGCCTCAGGGGTTGGTGAACAAACAGCAGCATGAAGACTAAGAAACATCAGAACTTAGACAATTTTCATTGCAAAATACCTCAAAATCAGTCAGATGGAAAAGAGAGCATGTTGCTATACATTCAAGTCTTTCAGTCTAGACTAAAGTTGGATGGTTGTAAGACATAATATGATTTGATTGAATCATTCTAATGTATCTCTGGTTGCATGTTAAGGGTAATTTTCTTGCTGGAGAGCGAACCTCCAGGTTCCAGTAGGTTTTATTGCCCTGTATCGACCTCCCCAAAACCATTCACACCGCCTTTTTCTGCCCCCACCAAGTGCCATTGTGAAGATCAGCATGTTAGTGTGATGTGTACTTGTACTGTTTGTGCAGTCATAGCACTTTGCATGTACCCTTAAAAGTGCACCAATAGAAAGTCTGGAGGTCCTTCATGTCATGTTTGGTTCCAGTTTACGAACCCACATGCACGAACACAGTTAGGAGACGTCAGTACAAACAAGTTTATTGAAATGGGGAAAGGGTAGGGGAGAACACGGAGCAGGAGTCAGGAAGGGTTCACCAGTTCAGCCACTGTTAATGAGAACAAGCGGTTAGCTTTCAGCGGGTCCGGGGAGGGTAGTGGATGAATCGATATACTGGGAGATTGGCTTACTAGGAGCAGATGAAGCGTTCTCTAGGAGCAGAGGGGAATCCAGAGGCAGCGTGGAAGGTGAAGAACCGTTGGAGGGCGGACAGGTAGGTTTGGCTAGGTGGAGGAGCGAGCCGACAGCTGTCCGGAGTAAAACGATCCACGTAACTGGTTTCTCCGGGAAGGTCCAGGTAATCCTGACGAGAGGAAGAAACATAGAACTCGGTTATCTCAAGGAAACGCTCAGAGGGCCTTTCTAGGAACGATTGTTACCGGGGTAAACAAACACTCAGGCAAAGGAGTGTCCGCTCGCTGCTTCTTAAATCTCCACAGCCTCCGTCAGGTAATGCGCCGCAGGTGTGTCCCTGGGTTCGACCACGCACCTCTCCAGGGGCTCTGCTCCTAGGCGGCATCTGGTGGAGGAAGTGGGAAGCAGCAGGCTCCCAAAACAAAACCAAAAGCACAGATCCTGACACTTCATGTCCAGACTTCCTATGGGTGTTTCCATTTTTCCATTGCTGATTTGACTTGTTCTTTTGGAAAAAAAAAATAAAACAAAGCTGTGTCTCTACAGCAAAGGGTAAAAAGTACTGAATAGAAATGCATGTGTGCTAAACGTTTTGCATAAACTAAAATTCATTTAATTTTTTCAGGATTTCATAGTTATGCACTGCTTTTTGTTATTGTATTAATCACATAAAATGCCCCAAAAGTTTCAGGTTGTGACTTAAGAACACACACACACACACATATATATATATATATATATACTTTTGTCCAACATTTACTTTGTTTGCATTTGCTTGAGAGCAACATTAAAAAACAAATTAGCATAATGTCATAAAACCACAGGTAGGCCGCTGAATGCACAAACAGCAAATTATACCCTTATTAAGCTCTCTAAAACTCTGTCTCGAAGAATTAGTTTTACTCCAACTAGTTTACTCTTGCATCAGCTCCATTGCAATTCACCACAAGGTGTGAGTTGAGGCAAATTGATTAGATTAATACATATCTAGGCAAATAAACAAGTCGTGCCTTTAGGGTGCTTTCTTCGCAGCATTTCTTCAGAACTCTTCAGGAATCAAAGGCGCTAATATCAGCGGCTGCCATGCGGAATAACATCACGCGCTCATAAAAATACAAGTCCCATAAACATCAACATGGAGAAGAAACCTGTGAGAGTTACCATGTCTACGGCAAAGTATGTAGTTAAATCAAATTCCTGGTGCTGCAACGGAAAGAAGAAGGGGGAAAAAAAAGAAGAAATCTCTCCAAAATAGAGCATAAATTCTTGATAAAATGTGCACTGGATTCAAAGGCTGTTGCGCCGGCTGCCTGTCATGTTCATAACTGGCTCTTTGAAGTCAGCTGTCAGTGTTCGATGCTAAACCATCGTCAGAGGTGCTCTCCCTCCTGTTCTTTCAAGTTCCCCTCCAGCGGCCGGTTTGCGGGGCGATGTTCATTTTGAATGTGCAGTTGCTGCTCTGGAGATAGGGTTGGTCAATCCTCCTGTCAGAAATATTATCCTTCCAGCTAGACATGTTTGCTTGGCATCCAGCCATCCTCAAAGAGAAAGAAAGGCATATTCAGCGGGGTGCAAAACACATGGTTGTTTTTGTTCACAGAATTTCAATCCACTCTATTTCTGTAACTGTTACTGGAAAAAAAAAGAGAGGTGGGGAGAGAGAAAAATAAAAAAATCACAAAATGTCACGATTTTGCCTACACATGGGAAAGCGGTCCGACAAGACTCATCAAATGTACAGTATGCAATCCTATATCTGCTTTCTGAGCTCGGTTCTCATATATATTCAGAAGCCTATGGGGCTGCCAGAATCTAAACAGGATATTTGATCTTCAAGTGAGAGAAATGGGGTGTACACAATCAAGTGTGACGGCCAGCAGAAATACCACCAAGTCAGAGGGATATAGTCCAGCGTGAGGAAGAGGAGATAGCGGCGTAACTAAAGATACAGCCGGCATGTAGAGAGCAACAGCACTCAACAGATAGCGAGCCCTGAGGCGGGAAGATAGGCCCCACAGCAGTAGAAACATTTGAGACAAAATAGCTGACATTATCTTTTAATTAGATTCACACTATTTACTAGCTTGTTTGTACTCTCATTTATACATTACCTGATATGGCTTTCTTTTATCTAGTGTTGGGGGTTGTAGAGGCTGTTGATGATGATGGTGCTGGAGGTGGAGGAGATGATGCACGCGCCACATATTTCTTCAACAAAACCGACACCGTCACATGACTCGCCACTGTTTTGCATACCGGTTAAATAAAAACATCGGTGAGTTTTAACTGTACATCTCAAAAAAGACGAAACGGCGAAGACGACCAAAGGCTGACCGATTGATCCTTCCAGCTGTAGTTAGAACTTCACAAGTTTTACTCCTCCGGCTCGTTTGGTATATTCAATAACGTGATGTATGCACTCATACATCAGTTTAATGGAAGATGCAAATGTCCTCATTAAAGACGGAAGCACAAGTCCCTTTTACACACAGTCGATCCATAATTAGCTTGTTCGCTGCACTGGCCCTGAAGCATTTACCATAATACTGTCTGAGGCCAACAAGCTCAGTTAGACTGACTCGGTGCTTGTACAATGATGCAAAGTGGGGCAGCGAGGCTTCCAGCAAAAGTCTCTGGCAAATTAAAGACAGAACAAGAAAATCTGATTTCCACGTTTGTGCTAAGAGTTAGGCTACAATGTTAACGAATAGATATTGAAAAAGACTTACTATAATCACCGGACTATTGAGAGTACCTGGGGTGCAGCTGAGTATAAGCTGCACCCCAGGTACTTTAAAAATAAATACAAGTTTCATACAGAAGCCAAATTCTTTCACAAAAACTACGTTGGTCAAAATTAGTATATGGGCTGTACTTGTCTATAAGCTGCAAGTGTCCAAATTGTGCAATCCTTGAGGTTTTCCTTTGAGTTTTTTTTAATACATCTATAATTATTTGACTTTTTTTTTTTACAGAATTGTGTAAAATTATCTTTCCTCACAAGAGATGGATTTTTCTCAATGTCCTCCATGTGCATCATATCAAACTTCATACTTAGCGTCATGCAGAATTATGTATTGCCTCCCATAACAACTGGTTCAGTAATATATACTTTAAATTTTATAGACAAGACTTGCATATTTCAAAATAAAACCTGGAAATCATCTGGTCAACACAGTGTTAGAATAAATTATACGTCACATTTCCTAATGTGTCAGCATTTATTTTCTTGAAACTAAACCAAAATGATGGTACAAATCAGAGCTGGTGTTTTTTTTTTTCCTTTTGCTTTTATTGTGCAAAAGTGAAACAGAATAATGTTTCAACACCAACTGTGTCTTCATCACAGCAAAAAAGAAAAAAAGAAAAAGTTGTTTAAAGTTTATAAAACATGAGGTGAAATTAATAAGCAATCTCCAGCTCTCTTTTGTATTTTCAAAGTTTGATATCCTTCAGCTTGCGGCTGCAGTCTGCTGAGAGATGCTCACAGACTCCTGAAATGTAATGTGGGTTGTTTCCTGATTTGATGTCCTATAAAAGGAAAGACATCAGCAATGATCACACGGAGGTGGTTGTTGCTGTATGTGAATCTGAAAAGAAATTTTAGTTTCTTTTTTTTTATTATTATTACAATCAAAGATCATCTACAACTACAAAAATTAGAGGCAGCTGTAATGAAGGTCTAATTTCTCACCACATATCTTATTTTGGAGAGCTGCCTGAAGAAATCTTCTTTCTTTTTATAAAAATGTTGACTCTATGGCGTCTCATGTCACTTTGAAGTTTGGTGTTTTATAGTATAGAGCACTTTGAACTGCCTTGTTGCTGAAATGTGCTATACAAATAAACTTGTTCGATTGACTAATTGTAAAATTCAAAAACATTTACAAAGATGTGCAATTATACAACAAAATTAATCGTTCCTATGTGACTCATCACACGTAGTTCATAAATAACATTTATTCTGCCCCACTTGTTGATCACATAATATCCACAGATGAACAAGGTTAAACTGTCAGACACAACCACAACTACGTATTCCTTTCAAAATGTGCCCACCAGTAACAGATTTGCAATCTCGTTTTTTTTTTTTTATATCTATATTGCTGAAATAAAACAAGATGAAAAAACCCCAAGATGGTAAAAAAAAAAAATAATAAAAAAAAAAAGACTTGCTGTTATAGTCTCTTTTAAGGCTTTTCACATGTCTTCCATATTTACGCTGATTACATCTGCCCTTAAGGCTCCATCGTTTAGTATGTATCCCCACAGGTTGTTGTGTGATTGGGGCAATCTATAATACTAAGACACTTCAGACCTCTTACTGACAATATCCTTGTAGCTCTGCCATCTCATTGCACCACTTTAGGTTCCCATGCTACTTAAAGTGCACATTAGATTTCTAATGTAAACCTTCACTTACCTGTCAGCCACTACATCAATGCTACACTCCTAATGTTTCATCTTCATATCCTACAGAGGCTCTGCACTCTTATATTAGTTCATAAATTTAACAATTTTTTTGTTTTTACATGTTTTCATTTTATAGCCACACACTTCTAAGGAGATTTATTGGGAGTTTATGTAATATATTTACAGATAATTGTAATTGTGAATTGGAAGGGAATGTTTTACTAAATGTTTTGCAAGTCTGGAAATGAATACCTATATTCTTTAATGCAAAAAAACTCTCAAGGTCAGTCACATTGGGCAGAGATTATCTGTGAACAGTAATTCTCGTTTAGATTTAGACTTTCTAACACAAATAGAAATGGATCTAAGCCATTTCATTGGGATCACTGCCTGTTTAGGTTTGTTGAAAGCTGAACCCTGTATCAGTCTGTAGTATTTTCTAAGTTTTTCTGCCAGGATTGCTCTGCATTTATCTCCATCCATCTTCCCATCTACTTGGATCGACTTCCCTGAGCCTGGTGTTAAAAAGCCTTCCCCACAGCATGATGCAGCCACCACTTGTTTTTTAGTAGGAATGGTGTTATTTAGGGTTTCGTGTTACTTTTTTGCAGCAGTTGTGCTTTGAGGCCAAAATGTTTAATGTCACTCTCATCAAACCAGAGTACCTTCCTAAGCATATCTGCTGCTGCCCAACATGGCTTGTGGAAAACTGGAAACAGGACTTTCTATACTCTAGTTTTCTTCTTGCTGCTCCTCCAAAGGTCAACTACATGGGAGCATAGCTAATAGTTAAGGTCTATTAAGGTGTGCCCACCTGAGCTGTACATCCCTGCAGCTTATCCAGAGTTGTGGCAGATTATCTGATTATTGCTCTCCTAGCCTCGGCCTACACTTGCGCCACACTCTTAACTTTTGAACGACTGATTATACAGGGCAATGTGACGTCTTAAATGCTTATGAATTGATTTGTAACTTGATTTGTAAATTCGTCTTTAAAAAAAAAATATTCCCACCTTCTTGCTTCTTGCCGTCCTCTGTCTTCAAGATTTTCTCCATTAAACTCCTGACTTCCTTGCAGAACTGCTGTATTGAAAACAACTTTTACTGGTAAAGAACTGTCATTGCTGGTGTTGCAGTAAATGGGGATGAACACCTACACAAATATCTTTCAGATTTTGTAAAAAAAAAAAAAAAAAAAA
>NW_015112663.1:255526-282624 GCF_001443285.1 Poecilia latipinna | reverse complement strand
GGTTGAAGTAAAAGGGGATGAACACCCCAACAAAAATCTTTTAAATTTTTTAAAAAAAAAAAAAAAAAAAAAAATGTCTATTTTTCCTTGCACTTGACATAAACTTCCTCTAAAATACCTTGAAATGTGTGGTTGTAGAGAACTTGATAAATTTAGCATTCTGTGTTTTATACAGCTGAGGTTTTTTTATGTATGCTATCGCTAAATTAATAACTGATACTAAAAGCTGCCCCTTGCAGTGTGACTCTTTATACAACATTAACTATGAAGACAGGACAAGGTCACACACCCACCGATGCAAACAATACTTTTTTTTGTGACAATGAAACATTTCATTTAGCTCTCTCTCTTCCTTTTATGAGATCAGTTCTTTTTACATCTTTTGGACGGAGGTTCCATTTGAATCCTTTCCTTTTTATCTTGGTCAGTCTCAAATTCTTTGGCACACCTAAATAATGCATGCACCTGCTTTTGGGGGAAGGATAAAGTGGCTTTTAACTTTCACTAGCACCCAATACAGAGCTCTCGCTGTCAGGGGCCAGGTGAGCTGCAGTTGAGCATTCCACCATCGCTGTGGAGGTAACTTTCATGCTCCGTTGGGCAAACATTTTCCAGGTCACATTTTTCAATTACTCTGAGAGGCAGGTCCCACAGGCAACCAACCTCCCCCGCCCCCAGCAGCAACCACCCCAGCACACTTTGACATACACACACGCAGCTCCACCCATGCACTCATATAAACAGACTAAAGCCCCTTCTCCTACACCAGGCCATCTCTACATGCAATCTGTCCGACTATGCAGTGAAAAAAAAAAAAAAGCAGCACAGCATCATCATCTCCCCCCACCTTCTACTGAAAGGAGACAAACAAGGCTCACATCGAGGGGAAAGGACAACTAATGGTGAAAAGGAAACAGAAAGAAGACAAGGAAACTTACAAATCATTTCTAAAATAAAAAAAAGATGTATACTAGCTTATTTCCATCACAAATTGATCACTTGTTGACCAAAGTAAGATTAAACTAGGAGCAAGCAAGCTTTCGACACACAGAACGCCCTTCCATTATTAAAATTGTCAAGGTCCCTCAGGTTCAGCATGAGGTGTTTATCTTCTTATCTGAAGACTTTGAAGTCTCTCCCTGTGTGATTTGCCTCAGGCATGTGGGGAGATATGAAGAGTCATCTGCCTAATGCTGCTTCTGCAAAGCATTCATGTCTTTATGCATTCATGTACGAACCCATCAGGACGATGCCAATGTGCAAATGCTTCGATTCGTTCTCACTTCGGTTTTGCTGCCCCCTGCTTTCAGCTCCCCAGTCTACAGCTTAACATTTGTCTTTGGGGGAATTTTCCCAGTTTGTACCTCCTTAGTTCCTGCATTGATGACAGTAAGTTTCCCCACAAAATATCTTTTTAAAAAGACCTTTTTTTTTTTTTTTTTTTTTGCTGCCATCCTATTACTTTTGATTGCAACGGTTGCCTCTTTTGTCAGATGTGATTTTGCTGTTTTCCCGTTGCACGGTAGTTCACACATTTAAAGCTGTTGCTTAGTTCTGCTCTGCACAGGCACTGTACTATACAGAGGGACCTGGAAGAACATCGTACACTGAAATAGTTGATTAAATTCCCAACACACAAGTTGTCAAATATGTCGAAAAGACAGAGAAACCCTGAATTTACTCCTTCAGAGAGGACAGCAGTTCTGTCAGGCTAAGTGTTATTTCCTGTGTGTCTGATATAGAACAAGTTAAACGTAGTAAAAAATAGATTTTGAAAGCAGTGTTTTTTTTAAAATTATTATTATTATTATTTTGTATTCACATTTAGTCGTAGTTTACTTCATGTTTTAGTTCTATTTTTTCTTTGCTTTAAGCTACACAGTTAGGTTGAAGAACCAAAGATATTAAGCTCAGTTACAGAAAAGATCTTAGGTTTGTTCCAGGACACAAAAGTAAGATTTCAACAGAATGACTCCGACAATGGATTTCACATCTGTTGTGTGTGAGAGAGGTAAGTCTAATCTGAAATAAAAAAAAATAAAAGCAAGTCCGACCACCACCAAACATTACATGTTTGGGGTGACGTGGAGATTTAGTTTTCTGTCATACACAATTTACATGCGAACCAAAAAAAAAAAGAAAAAAAAAAGAAAAACAACATAATTTTGGTCTCCTTCAACTAAAGCATCTTCTCATATATGTTTGCTGTGTCCCAATACACTGCAGCACGTGGGATACAGTAAACAGGACTTCCTCTTGCCACTTTTCCACAAAGGCCAGATTTGTGGATAGCATGACAAAAAGATGTCCCTTTCAACAATTTCCACCAACTGAGCAAGGAATCTCTGCAGCTCCTCCAAAGCTACCATGGGCCTCTTGACTGCTTCTCTAAATGCTTGATCCACACAGGAGAACTCTGTTTACTAATTTAACTTCTTATGCCAATTGGTTACAATTGTTTTGGCTTAAAACTGAATACTAATATGTGCCCCGCTTTTCACGTTTTAAGAAAATGTGGAGAAATGTGTGTCCTTTTCCTTTACTTCACAATTATAGTTGATTATAATTATTATTCTCATTTGTCTATCACAACAAACACCAATAAAATAAGTTTAATTTAGCAATAGCATACATAACAAACTATATATATATATATATATATATATATATATATATATATATATATATATATATATGCACACACAGATATAGTTTAGAAGATGACAAATGAGGATAAAAACCAGTTTTTCAATATATTGTTGCATTTCAGCTCATACCTACCAACAAGTAGTCAAAGGGTGTGAGAGAATAAACTTAAACCTTTTTGATTCTTCACTTCTCACTGACATTGACACTGACATTGAAATCATAGCCTGCAGCTTAAATCCCTCTTGGAGCAAACCAAAAAGGACATTGTTAAACCACATTGTGGCAGTGCCTGACATTTTGTTCCTTCATTATAAATGACATAGACAGTGTAGTATATTCTAAGTGAATTCCAAACAGATTATCCTGGTGCCAAAACTCCTCATTAGTGCATCACATCGTCAGCTGAAAATAGCCCCACGACAAATACACTATTTACTGCATCTTGAGTAATGTTTGTCTCTGCTGACAGGCTGAGGAAGTGAGAGTTTTACTGAAAGGCAGACAGCACATGTTTGGATTGGACTTTTTGTGGAACATTCACACAAGAATGAAATTGTAGAAAATCACATGACTTTATGCTTTTAATCCATGTGTAGGAACTGAAATCTCCATAAATGCGCCATCTGTTGCCAGCTAGATATCTTTCAACCCCAAATACCTGGCATGACTTTAAAAACCTCAGTCAGGGCCTTTTAAATCCTGATTACAAGATGACTGCATGGAGCATTCCTGAAGACCTGCTGTATGCCATACGTGTCAGATATTTCAAGCCACACACTGGCTCAAACTAAATAACGTAGTAGATGAATTGGGATTGACGGAAAGATCAAATATCCCAGCATTACGCTTTGGGAACGCTGTTCTTCAGCGTGGCGTGGAAGCTAGTCTTGATTGTTGGAAAGATGGATGGAGCTGAACACAGAGAAGCACTGAAAGAAATATTGTTTGAGCCTGTAAGAGCAAAAGAACAACAACCATAAACATGCAGCCAGAGGTTTATAGGTTAGAAGGGTCTAGTCAAAGTACAGACCTAAGTCCAAGTGAGAATCTGTGGTAACAGTTCAACTCTTATTCTTACAAACACCCTATATGTAACCTGACAGAGCTTGAGCTAGTTTGTAAAGCAGAAATGGCACAAATTTAGGATGACCAAGAAAGTAAAGACATACCTCAAATGTGACGCGTAGTTCCTGGAATATGATTACATGCCACATGTTGTTTTCTGGGTTTTTTGTTTTTGCCAAATGTATAAGACTCATTTGTGGGGGGGGGGAATTGTAATCCACTTATCATTTCGCATCCATTTCTCAATTACCAACACCTTTTTTTGGTCCATCACATAAATTCAGAATAAAGTACACTGAAGTATGAGGTTGCAACTTAAAAAATGTGGTTGCTGCATGATGAAGTGTTAATAAATGTTCGCTTTAATACATTCGCGAGGCACTGTATATATGCAGATGTGGGGACACATTGAGATGCATCCAGTATGCAAATCTATATTCATTAAAAGACACACACATACTTTACGCAGATTATAACTGTACACTTGCAGTTTAACAGCAGCTCAATAAGTATGATGAATTTTGCTGTGGAGTGTAAATGCAAATTCACAAACACCCTCTTCTGCAAAACACGTCGGCAAGGAAACATCATTATTTTCTTTCGGCAGACTGAGGGGAACATTTTTTAAAAGAATATACATTAAACCGCCGACAGACCTTCGTTTCTACAACCTGCCAGACGTTGTCATGTTCTGATCCATCTGTTTCTGTGTAGTATTATGCATGTGGACCCATCAATGTGAGCAGCACCCCTGGGCATGAGCATGTCATACCTGCTGAGTCTCCCCCGAAACACCTGCTGCTTCGCGTCTTAACACATGCAAGACAAATGTTGAGCATCTGCATTTTTATTCTAAAAAAAAAAAAAAAAACTGCTCTCCTTATGAAATTTCAGATATTGTGAGTTTTTTTCTTTTTCTTTTTTTACAGGATAAGCTCGGCACAGGTAGTGCTAAGCTTTAGTACCGCACAGGGGTGTTAATTAGACTCACTAACAATAGCAAGTGACGAGGTGCTCCAAGTGACGCATGAAACCCCCAGCATGATTAGCACACACTGAAACATTTCACTCTGAGAAAGCTCCTGGTCGACTGCTGCTGTTCTGGGTTTTTTTAGTGGTTTAGAAAACAATATATGACGCAGAATACAAATAAGAGAATAGGGTTAAATGGAGATTTGGAAAGCTTGAGGGCAAAGTCATCTAAGGAGAACAAAAAAAAATAGTCAAAGCAAGAGCTCGAAGGCAAAATCAGATCAATCACCATGATTTAACTGGTATGAAGTACAGCAGCATAAATAAATCACATGCATCACACTTGCATTGTTTTCTACAGCAAATAAAGAATTTAAAACATTCTTTGGTGATGCATCCTATTGAGACTCTAAAACAGGAGAACACAACAGTGTATGGATAACGATGCAGCATCTGTTACCACACGATCACTGTCTGTGGCATTCCCAATGTTTATATCCTTTCTTGACAGAAACAGGAAGTGGATGTGACACTTTGGGGACAAAGATCATCTATGCAGAAAACAGAGATGAGCTCCATGTAAATGAACTGGTCTGATATCTTTTCACTCACCAGAAACAAACTCTCTGTTAATCATGAAAACAACTGATTATGAAACAGCTGAAACAGTTTTAAGTACCTCATCTCGTCATTCTGCACCCATTTCTAGTGCTTTGTGTAGTTTTGGTAATAGACTATAAATTTGACAAATGTCTGTGTAACCTGGACTTGAGATAAAACCTCAGGAGACATGAAAAATACCACTCCTGTGTCGCCTTGTAAGGTAGGCAGGGAAGAGCGTTTTCACAAAAATAAGATGCTTTTAAACCTAATCAAATTTTCAATATGTGTGCACTTTACCAGTGTTTCACGTAAAAAAAAAAGTGCCAGTACTCCCCTTAATGTCATATAAATATGGGACAGAAACATGGGTGATATTTTCATCTATTGATCTACAGATCAATATTTGTTTGTACAGAAATTACAAAGTACAAAAGAACAAAGCCAGTTCTAAATCAAATCCATATCAGCCAAATACAAACTGTTGTGGAGCCACTATTATTAAATTTAAGCCTCGTGGCTTTGACATGGACATGAATAATACCATTGAAAAGATAAAGATATAAAATAAAAGCTCCTTAAAACCATAGCCAAGGGTTGACTTCGCCAAAGCAGGAAGTATGTGCTTTCAGGGTTGATGAAGTCTCTTTTGGTGTGAACAGAGCATGCCAGCTAAAGCCCTGGAGTGAACTATAGGGGGAAACGCATATCGAATGGGAAACTCAGCCTGATGTAAAACCAAATAATGTCCCGGTATGCGCACTGTACTGAAAAAAAAGTACTGGTACATCGAGAATTAAAAGTACATACCAACCCACTTAAAGCATTGGTTCAAAACCATATAAACTGGCTTAGCGCTACCACATAAGCTAATTATTACAATATTCATTATCTTGGGGTACAGCCAATCAGCATGAAGGAAAATAAACTATTAATGGATTTACTGCTTAGCAAGAGGTAGCCCTTAGTGTGTAAAGCAGCAATGATTGTTCTTTTGGAAATTATAGATATGCTGTCCAAAAAAAAAAAAATCTGCAAATGGGTGAATCCTCAAATAAAACACACAACCCGTTGTTAACATGTTGTAACCTGTTTTTCCGAGCCGCCTTTAAACGCAACATGAGCGCTACGGCGCTCGCGCTGGGTTTACACCTGTGAAGGAGACCTGCTGCTGCTGTGTAGAGCTACGTAGGTTTGTGTTAGAATCACGGCAGCAAACCAGCAAAACGCAAAGAACTTTTCACAGTTTTTCCCTCCAAACTAACCGACTGAGTTGAGTAAAGCTGGTGGATGCAGGTAATGTTAGCTAAAAGATGACTAGCTAATATCAATACAGAACCTTAAGCTTAACAAGTACCTTGTAGGCTACCGATGTTGTTGTCTATTTTCAGCTACGTACATTCATTTTGCCCCCAAAAAAGTCGATGCCCCCCCCATCACACATGTCATTTCAACCAGACAGCCATTTGTAATCCATAGGGGGGGGCGCAGAAGAAAAAGTTTGGGAACCACTGCAGTAATCTAACCTCAGCATCAGACGTATTGATGAATATTGCAATCTGTAAACAGAACACTACTTTGTCGTCTTACTATTTCCAGATTTAGTCATGGTTTGTCACGTTCATTTAAAAAAAAATAAAAAAAATACATGCGCTAAAAAGCAAACGTGTTGCAGTGTGTCAAAACCAAACATTAGTACGTACAGATCCAGAAACCGCTAATTGGTTGTACTATGTGGAAAAAATAAAAAAAAATAAAAAATCAGAGGGAAGGAGGATATTTAATTAACCACCACCACGTCTCCATGGTTACGTGGAGCGGGAGGACAGGAGTCGAACCAACAGGCTGAGATGGAGATGAAGGAAAAACAGGAGAAGGAGGCATTCTCATCTGTTTCCTACTGCTGCATTGATGTTTGCACTTGGGTGTACAATCATGTTTCACACACGATCGCACATGCTGAGACACACACAAGTTATCCGCTGGGATCAGATTGAGCACAGAATTGTGCTGTTCAGGCTGTGATAGTAGCTGGCCTTAGATACATATGAGCTCCTGCTGCCGTTTTCCTAACATGCTTTGGCAGACAGGACCGTAGCCCTGTTGGTCTATTTTTTGCTGGCAGGGTGTTGGGGAAAACAACTAGAATGCTTGTTGACTGCTTAATCATAGAAAATCATTTAGGTACCAAAGCGCTGTGATGGGAAGTGAGGCATAAAAGCCTTGCCCTGTTTTTTTTTTTTTTTTTTCTGAGCACTAATCCAGTCAGTTAGTTCATCTGCAGATGCTAATCCTTTTTTTTAACCCGAGCCAAATATGTAAAATGCATCGCAGCAAAACGCGCTTACAGTGTTTTTATTTATTTATGTAGGATTTTTTTTGGCAGTGTTCTTCTGACATTCAGCAAGCGGAGAGAAATTGTCTCACCTCTGTTTTTTTTGTCTTTTCTCTTTCCTCCGCAACTTGTTCGCATCAGGAGAAAAATGAGCAGCAGGCCGAGTTGCTGTGATCTCTATCCCACGTGTGATGATTTTTCAAATTCTGCTTAGCCATAAAATTGAATCTATCAAATCTCTAGCGCGCCACCTGCCCCCTACATTTCTTACTCCCAGCTTTCCTTTTTTTTTACCCTGAGCTTTATCGTTTTGCACAATCTTAGTCCCTCTGCGCAGCCTTGAGGTCGGACAGCATGATTATCGATGGGGGAGATTTAGATAAAGAGAAAAAATGACTTTAGCTCTACCTAAAATGACCTTAGATATTACTAGCTTACTTTTCAATTTTACAAATTCAAAACAAGCGCAGAGTACCGATGCATTGCAGAGGTGTGCCGTCTGAGACATAAGATAGAGAAGCCCTGTGGTGACATTTCTATCTTACATCTCCCCTGACTCCATATAGTCTAATCCCTGCTTTAGATTGAAAGCTTTATACAAGGCTAAAACTGCCTTTCACTCACAGCACGGCAGAGCACAACTCGCCAGGGTTAGCTCTAATTACAAGGTCCACAACTCCATATTTCTTCCCAAACACTTTCAGAAGATGTTGCCTTGCAGTTATTGAAAGGTGCACGTTTGAATGGCTTGAAATGATTTCTCTGTTCTTAGCACTGAAATCATTTTTGGCTTCACAATGGCCTTCCCGACATCACCATTATCGTCCTCCCCCAAACCCAATAACCTCAGAGCCGTGAAAGGACTTTGTAGCTCGCTCTTAGAGCAGTAGAAGACTAAATCTTGAGAAACGGTATTTTATGGTAATCTTTCATGCCCAGCTGGAACCTGTGATTAATTGTTTCGGGCGTTTTTAAATTCCATTTTTTTCCTGTTAATGATGAAAAATTCAACAGCTTATTAATTCACTTCAACGAGTTTATTTGGGAGCAAAACATACTTCAATGTCTTCTTAATTAAAACAGTCAAATGCAGGTAAGAAGTACTTATTTGCCACACTCATTAAAAACAGTGTCTTGGAAAAGTGTTTATATATATATATATATATATATATATATATTATTTTTATTCAATTCAATTCAGCGTCACAACTGACAGGTGCTTTGGTTAGTCATGGCAGCGTGCCGCTTTCTTCCACCCTGCGCCTCCTGCACCTCCAGCCTCCATCTCATACATCCTTCATGTGGGTTAATAGGGAAAATACAGGCGTCTGCTAAGCTTTGGAGAGCATTTTCATGACATGTTTCATTTAGAAAACCTAAAGGTAATGGTAAAAATGAATCCCATGAAGGCATCAAATAAATCTGATTAGATGGGAGATACGCTTGTGTTCCTTTAGGGTGAGGATTAGCAGGCTGCTGTAGTGCAATCCATACTTGTCATAAACAACACTCTGACATGTGTTGCCGAGGATGCCGAGATGTGCATTAGCACGGAGATTATCATCGTTGAAGGATGGCAAGATGTTTTTCTCGACAAGTTTGTCATTTAGTCACTTGTGCATTCAAAATCTCCCACTTGACAAATCACCTCTGTTTCATAAACAAGGGAAGTGTTGAGAGGTTCTCCAGAAAAAGTTCAGAATAAGGCTTTCCACTTCGGTGCCTCTTCAGTGACTTAAAGCTGCACTCTTTGGATTCTGTCCAAAGTGATGTTTTTCTGTGGTCCTGCTGACATGATGGGACTGCATAAGGTTTTGAGAGATCGATCAAATAAAGCTTTATAAATCAGCTTTTTCTGTATGGATAGAAAAAGAATAAAGCATCCTCAATATTTAATTAAAAACCAGCATAAATGGTTACTCGCAAGCTGGACATCCTCAGTATTCAGCAGCAAAATAAGTGCTTTTGCTAAACTCAGGTTTTATATCAACAAGGAGCATGTGTTTGGACACATTAACTGTTGTGAAGAAATACTTTTTGTTAAGCTGTTATCTCTTTTTGTCTCAGATTACATTCATGCATATGTGAAGGAAAAAGAAATGAAGAGCATTTTCTAAAACATTAGGTTATGTCAAGCTGAAATGTACAGTGGTAGTGCAGTGTGCATACGTCTAGTGAAACATTTTGAAGTTTTTGAGATTTTTAGTTTCCTAATAAATTTGCAAACATGATTAACCTTAAATGTCAAACATATCCTGGGAATTTTAACTGGAGTGTGTACGCTGTTGACTTCCACTACCTGTAATTTATGAAAAACTAACCTCAGGATTGTTTGCGTCTATATAAGGATGAAGGTAAAGGAAGTTGCAGTATAAAACAGAGAAAGTTATCTTGGGCTGCAATTTCAGTGTTCCATACGGAGTCAACAGCTGTGATGCAAAAGTGGTCAAATAATTATAAAAAAAAAAAACAATAAGATCAAGTTCACTCCTGTGGCAACCACTTTAACCTCTCGGCATGGAGAGGTGAGTGGATCTTCATCAGAGCATTGGGGAAGCGCAACAAAAGATTACGTAGTATCGTTATCAGGTCATGGCAAAATTCTTGTGACATTTTGTGTCGGTTTCATAGCAGCAGAGCGTTATGTCCAGGATGTTCATGCCCAGAAAATTACAAAATATAAAAAAGTCCATGCAAGATCTGCTTGAGATCAAATTACATTGTTGCAATTGACGTCTTGATACGTTAAGGACACAAAAGGCAAATATGCAACAGTGTGAAAAGTGTGTCATGCAGAAAAGGTGTCTTGATGACAGCGATGTTCACAAGAAACGGTGCTCAAAATCTGATTGCTTAAGCATCAGTTGTGTATCAGTGAGCCTAATTGTCGAGGTTTATTCCTATAGTGCCATCCCTGCTTAATGAAGCGCGAACTCTTTGTTGTGGCAGAATAATGTAGCCATGTCACCCTAAGGACTCTATCCGGTAATGCACTGCCTTGTTCTCTGTAGATTTCAAAGATATTTTAAGCGTAATTGAAAGCTGAATTTGCTGAACAGGCAATTACTACAAATCTGGGAAATCACTTGCAACAGGCAGCGTATGCGGAGGAGGGCAGGAAAGTCTCTGTTTGATGCAAAGAAAATTACCACAACTTAAATGCAAATCAAAGAACAAAAGATTCATGGACCTTTGGAGAAAACAAGAAAATACAACTGCACTCAGCATTGCACTGGCCAGGAGGAGATTAAGAGGATCTCCAGCTTGAAATTCCTATGAGTCCATATATCTGAGGAGCTCATCTGAAGCCTTAATACCTCATGCAAGAAGGCCCAAAAAGCACCAGACTCCCACAAAAGCTGCTCATTAATTTCCACTGCTGCACCACAGAGAGCATCTTAACTTATTGCTGCACAGTCTGGTACTCCCATTGCAGTGCAGTGGAAAGTAGGGAGTTTACAGCAGGTGTTTTAAGAACAGCCCAGTGGGCTGTCAGGTTTCTGTAATCACACTTGAGTGACATCAACCTGAGATATCCCCATCAGCAGGCTTCCTACATCTTTAAGGACACCTTACACCTTGCAGCCCCTGTTCTACTCCTTCCTATCAGACAGGCTGGGAGTCACTCAAAGCAGAGCAAACATACTAAACAATATCCTCCCAGATAGGGACTAACTTCACCTGATGGAGATTTGCAAAATGCCACAAGTGTAACGCATAATCATGTTTGTCACTTAGAGACTTTAGACGACTTGTAATGTTATTGTATTCCCTTTTAATACATTACTTTGCTAGCCACCGTAAGTTACAACACGGTGCTTTTAGAAGTGATGCTGCAAAGGAGATTAATGTTTTATCATGTCACAATTTGGTTATTATGTAAAGAAGAGGTCTAAACACCGCATACACACCGATCAGCATCAACACACCTTTTGGTGCCCTTATAGATATTTAATTGTGCAGTGCTTCATTATTCCTGGAAAAATGATTGCATTAAGAGCCATTCTTAATGCTTAATTTCAGAACGTGACAAATGCATCTGGGATGAGGGAACATCTGATCGCTTTCTGATGAAGTGATCAGAAAACTGCAGTTTGCAGATGCCACTCTTCAAATCTGAGACAGTCTGAACAATCTGTAGTAGTAGCTTTTTTACTCCATTACATTTTTATTTGTTTAATTCCATGAAGTGTATTATTAAGCCAATAATCTGAAGCAAAATCCAGTTTGTGTGATATATTAAACAATAAGAGTTTTTTAATCTTGTTGAAATGCACTTACTATATTTTGCTGATAAGGCCAATGATCAATATCTTTAAATTGGTGTAGAAATAATGAATTTGGGAAGGAATTCACAGTATTTTTCAGGATTTCTCAAAGGAGAGAAAACTTTGTGAATATTTCCACTGGCACAGGAAGCCAAAGTACACCCAACCATCCTGCACTGCCTTTTGGTTGACATGTTGGAATTAATAACATTAATAAATTAATAACATATCATATTAATAACATAATAATAAAATGTAATTATTTCCATTTTATTTTTCTGGTTTGCATCTGTTTGCAGTGGGAGTTTGTTCACATGCACATGCATTTGTATTGAGACAAGCATTGATCTGCAGAAAAACGTTGTGCTCTGTTGCATTTGTCTGAGTCTCTAACAAAACGACATAGAGGTTAATCAGGCAGAACTTAACTGTGGTTTTGTTTTTGCAGCGCCTATAGATGTCCAACCCCTGCTAACCAGGACTTGCATACAGAAGGGGGATTTCACACAGTTGTGTAATCCACTGCTTATTCAACAGTACTTTTTCATCCTTTGTTCGGTAATTATTTCTTTCTTTTTGCTCTGGATTCACAAAGCAGAACTTATAAGACTACAAAGACACCAACAACGGGAACAATTTGAAACTAGTTTTGATTTGGTCACAATTGTGTTAACCTGATTGCATACAGAAACTATTTTTTACATCAATGTAATTAATAGAGAGGCAGGTTCAGAGAGACAAGGTGTTCCTCAAAACTTCCAGAATAACACCAGATAAGTGATGCTGCAGAACCTAGCAGACACATCTTCACTGGTTTTCAGCAGGTGGTATTTTTTGGCCGTGATCTCCATAATGCAAACAGCTCTGGCCTTTTATAATTCAGAGCTATTTGCTGTGTCCTTATTGTCCATAGATGCAGTTCGTCTTTCCCAAAAGTGCACACATGTTGCCGGATTTAAATTTAAAGAAACTGTCGGCATACAGAGAGAGAAGCTTTTCATTTATTGGTGCTATTTTAGGAGCAGATCCGTGTTTGTGTCTTCGAGTCCTGCACATTTCAAAACACGCACACACACACCTTCAGAAATTTGCCCCCGAGTTTCTGAACAGCTTAGGCTGAAAAAAAAAAAAAAAAAAACGAACAAGGCTTTGCTAGTCATGGGAGAATTCCAGTGTGTTTCTGCAGGGGTCTGATGGCTTATGTATATTTTTGTAGCTGTGCATTTACGTAGGTGTGTAACAAGGCCACAGTCATTATTATTCTCACTGTGTAAGCAGGTTTCCCACCGGCACTATTATCTTTGTGGAAAAACAAAATGACCAGCACAATTCGTTTCCAAAATGGCCTTGGCAAGGTGCAGAGGATAATCATATAATTTGCAGATTTAATTGGAAATATAAATCCCAGTGCGCAAACCATTACAGGCAGCTTTGATATATACCTTTAAGATTGATGCATGATGACACCTCGCAAATGTGCAGGGTCACCCGTGTCACTTGTAAATATCACAGCACCCTGAGAAACCTGATTGGAGCTTCAACAACACATTTAAATAGCTGTCCTTGCATATTGATGAGCACAATTACCTCCTCAACTGTCTCTGTCTGCCGCAGATTAGATTGGCTATATTTTTTTTTCCCATGGTCCTTTTTCTCCGTTTGACAGAATACGGCTCAGCTAATGTTGTTATCACTCGCTCTTTTTTTTTTACTTTTCTCCTTTTTTAAAAAAAAAAAATCATTAAATTTCACTATTACACTGGACAAGTTGTTTTCTGACATGTCTTGTTTTATATAGAGTATGTGATAGAGCTATTACAACATTATCATATTTCATCTGAGCTGTGCGTTGTCCACCTGAAAAAGGCTGCAGGCTTCGTGTACATTTCCATATAGTATTGCAGCAGAGTGTAATGCTTTATCAATAAACCACTGGACCGTGTGCTGTTTTCATAATGGAGTCGTGAAAGCCTGCTCTGGTTCCTAATTACCGCAGCAAACAGGACCTGGCAGCAATTCACAGGCAAAAAATCGGACAAGGAAAGCAATTGGAAGGAGAGAGGGAAAAGGACACAACAAGAGCAATGATAAAAACAATACTATTTGTCAGTTTATCGCCAGCTTTAATCAAATTATATCTGCTGGAGAAGCATGAAGGTCTGGTTTTGCCCAAAGGACGAACCTGAGAGTTTCTAACAAGATCTGCGCCGCTGTTCAGTGTGTGTAAGTTTGAGAAGTGGAAATGCAGTGAGAAATTGTCTGTGAACCGAAATCCACAGACAATTTTTGGCGGCCTATTCATTTTCCAATCAGCGGTCCCACCATATCTAAGCGCTTTTGGGTCACCTCAGCAACAACGCTCAATGTGGAAATTATGACGGCAGGAAGAAACGGAAAAGTTAACTATTTTGAGTTCAGCTCTTTAACATCAAGTTAGGTTGAGGTTTACAGACGTTTATTTACAGAGCTTTATAAATGATAACTGTGCAAACCAGTCTAATAAGAAGTTGAAACCAAGGCCAAATATCAACTTGAGAATTGTTTTTGTTGTGTTTTTAAAATGGTAAAACCCGGCTTTACAGCAACTCCTCTTCCAAATATGCCATTATTTGCCACGAAAAATTGAGGAGCTCTTGCAGCAGGAAGAGGACTCAGAAATGACAAAAACAATTGGAACGATTTACAAAAATCTGACCCAGAATTCAAATTAGTGCATTTTAATTTTTAGTGGAAACCTTCATTCAGACTGGAAATGCCGTCAGAGTGACTCTTAATCTTTGAGGATTAATTCTGATGTCCTTTTCAAGAAGATGACAGATTTGTCAGCCATTTCCAGGTAAGCGGCTTGGAAACAGAAAACTCACGTTGGGTTTAATGAGTAGAGAAATGCCAACGGTTTGCCGCAGACTACCCCTAGCTTTAGGATATATTTTCCCAAAACGTACGTTTGATTCTGCATAAGGCTCCCCAGACATTATAAAATAATAATAAAAAAACACCAACAAACTTTGTACTCTTCTTAACTTAACTTAAAAACAACACAGTGACAGTTTTGAGCAGCTGATAGAAATGATGTGGACCCATGTGTCCAAATCGCACTGAGCCTGTCGGCAAAGCGGGACAGGTCTTCACCCGAGGACAGCTGCAAACTCTAATGAGTATTGACAACAACCTGAGCCTCTTTGACTTTCAACCTAATTCACTCTTGGAGAGAAGGAATCGCTGCCTTAAGCTAACAAAGAATGAAGAAAGAGAAGCAAATCTCTTCATCCTCAGTTTGGGCTGAAAATTGTGCCTATAGTTTAACTATATCTCACCTTACATCGATCATCTTCTGTTATTGGATTTTTGAGAAGAAATCTTTTTGGCTCTGTGTGTAAACACTTCTCTCCGAAGCACCTACACTTAAGTGACTGTGGAGTTTGTGTTAAGAGAATATTGATCCCAGAGGCGCTAACGATGGCACTTTACTACACCACAACAATAAAAAAAAAACTTATAAGCTGTCACCCCAAACAACTTCACAGTAACCTGAGATAAGCCGACATCTGTTTTTGTTTTCTTATTACTGACACCGTCACAAGAAAATAACTCTACTGCAACCTCTGGGTCTAAACTTTAGCGAAGTTTAATCCACTTTGAGGCTGGACATCAAAGGATGATCAGAAAAGTATAGATTTTTTTTTTTTACATGTACTGGCGAAAACATTTTCTGTTTTGTCTTTCGTTTGGTTTCTTGCCACATCAAAAAGTTTGACATTACTCCATGCAGTGCCAGTTACAAAATCACAAGTCAATAACTTCAGTTTTAGCAGTTAAACTGACGTTAGCTCTGTTAGTAATTCTGATAAACATAGGGGTTTTTTTTTCCAAACAGAAATTTGAAAATTTCAGTTTCCTTCCATATTCAGACCATTTTTCTTATTCCTCTAAATAAAATCCATTGAGACAAATTGCTGTCAAAAGTCACTTGTTTAATAAACAGAGGCCACCTCTGTGTTGGACCAGAAAAACATTTAAAAGTCGCATCAGACTGGCTCCTGAGGCCTGGACTAGGAGAATTTACCAAGGGAGTGCTTTCTTTCTGCCAACATTGTGTGTGTGTGCAAGTACTGGTGATAGTAGCATGTTGTGCGTTGATCCAGTCCAGTTGAAAACACGATATTACACTGGGAGTTTGAACAGAAAGTGTCTGAAATAGTTGAATTTGTCTTTACATAGGCACCCTAAAATTTGAATCGGAATCAAATTTATTGGCGACATTTTTACATAACAATGCAGCATATCCGTCTCTTTTCTTGCGTTGCTTCTTTGAATCTTTCAGATATTTTAAGGAGAACCAGTGGTGTGGAGAGAAGGGAGACGAGGATAAGTAGCGAGGAAAGCTGGCTTCCTTGGACAATTAGGCTGATAGAGGACAGTAATACAGAGAAAGGGACACAGGCAGAGACCGGCTGATTCACATTCCCTCAGAAAGCAGCACTGAGTGGCCAACAAACATCTGAGAAACCTGAGTGTGGTCTTCTCCGAAGCAAAGAAAGATGTGAGCAGGAAGTCTTCTCTGATGTCTATTTGTACATCTGAAATAGAAAAACTCTTCAGTGTGAAACCTTGAAGCATGGACATGTGAAGCTTAATCCCCTTTTAAACCAACGAACATGGAGCTAATGAACAGATTAGCCTGTTTTGGGTTTTGTACAGCTGTTTCTGTATGTTCTGAGGACAGGCTGACGTTAAAGATGATGATTTTTCACACGTGTCATTGTTTCATGATCGATATGTAAACGCATAACTTGGCAGTTATATGCGAAGGGAAAAAAAACAATAGAAAACTGAAAATACAGATCTTCACCCACAATCTTTCCCTTTCCATCCGTCATAAAGCTCCATCAAACAGCTAGACATGATCATTTATTTGAACCACCATAATCACTGTTATGATCTTGTTCCTGTCGGGCTGTATGGCTGCAATTCTGTGAAAGTATTTCTTCCATTTTCGTCTGAAGCCTTTAAGGACACTATTTTGTTCAAGCTCTTGCGAGTCTTATACTTTAGTTGAATTACAGACTGCATGAGGGCACGGCCGATAACTACACAGCCTGATCAACTACCAAAAACACAAGTTTATATAAAACAGAAAATTTGTAAAGTTGTAGGTAAATCCCACTGTTAAAATCACAAAATTGTCTGCCCATCAAGTTGCATTTTTATAAATTAGAAACAGAAGGTGCCATATTTCACGACTCGCATTAATCTTCTAAACCTTTTTGCTTCTCTTTAACTCTTGCCCCGCTCTCTTCTCTCTGTTTACTTCTCCTAATGACACCATTATGAAAATGCTACTCAGTTGTCTTATGAAGGCGTAATAAAACTGCCTTATTATTTTGTGTATTTTTAATTACTTTTTCATTTCGGTGCACTGAGAAATGACCTAGAGCCTGTTTTCATGATCTGTGCCACTTTAGCTGATCTGGTGGCCCAACAAAAACACACAAGCTCACAGTTCTAACAGAAGCAAGAGGAGCTAAAGCAAGAAACATGGGTTAGCTTACCAAGAGTGGCAGATCTCCTCCTCACAAGGCATTATATGAAGCAGACATGATGGGGCCTAAAACCATATTAATTATAGGTTTCGCATTTATTGGGGTTAATTTGTTGGTTGCTTTGAAAGAATTACAAAGAACTGAAGTAACAATGAACTAAACATTTGTTCTGGACTAATAGTGATGTAGTTTAGGGTGTATAACAAAAGAAAAAAGTGAATTATTTCATGAGACGCTCCAATCGTAACTTAATATTAATTTAGAGTATCTTTCAAGCCATTTTAAAATGAAAGTTCCTGACTCTTCTGAAATCCTGGCACCAGCTGTGGTGGGACGGCCCGTGGTTTTATGTATCGCATTCCCACCGTCTGCTTTGCCAAAAAATTATGGCTGGACTTCAAGTGTTCAGCTTGCAAAATTCACATTATTTTTATTTTGCTGATCCAATTTTGTTGAGTTCAAAATGAAAGACTGTATTGACTACTGCAGTTTCATGACTGACTGTGTCATGTGGTCTTTTTAAGTTGATTCTAAACATCTGAAATATCACTGATAAAATGTGGTGTGCGATTATAATGTGTTCCAGCATGGCGTTAGCGTAATGAAATGCCGGACTGGGTATTTGACAAAAACCTAAGCTGTGGTGATCTGTACCAAGAATAATGAATCCTGCACATTAAACCCGATTTCAGCGTTAAGGCCACACACATGCCTCATCTTGACACAAGTCCATGTTCAGTCTAAACATAGTCATTTGATTCAGCACCAATTATCTAATTAAATCCATTTTTCACTTGCAATATTGTGGAAATTATGTCAATGTTGGAGAAACCACTCGGTATTTTTATCTATTTGGGAGATAAAAAAAACACTGAATAATTGTGAGAATAGTGGCAAATATGATGACATACTGTCCTCTTGCTACTGGTGGATAGAATTAATACAAATCTACAAGCTTTTATTTCCAGACATAACGGGGGAAAAAAAATAATTTAGTTTTCATAGAAGAAAAATTGTCTTTATTCAGCATGAATTGTAATTTTCAACCAGATTTAATATTCTCTCATACAATGTATGTTACTGATTTCAACTCAGGGATGATGACAGAATGACACAGACGGATGAGAAATGGTTTAATTCGTATTACAAAAAAACCAGAGCAATTATTATTACAACCCTTCAATAAAACCGCAGTACACATGAACAGACCTGGAGTCATATTTTATTTATGTACCACAATCTGTGTGATTGTAACTCATCTAGTAAAGATATCTTAGTAATCTTTTTTATTTTGTGCTTGCCAACCTTCACCATAGCAGCTCTTTTTGTCCTGCAGCGCAGCAACACGTCAGAATCAGATGAAAATCCATAAATGTGCACAAGAAAAAGGTTTATGAAACAGTAATGAGAGGCTTTACTCCTTCACATCGTAGAATTTCTTCAACTTTTCAAATTATGAAGTGAAACCGCTGTTCAGGAAAAAGCTAACAAATGGTTTGTTGGACTAAAGATATATATATATATATATATAAGTCGTGGAGTTGATCTGCATTAATCTAATAGCTGTTTGATCAAAGCATTTGCTTTTGTGTAATAATATGTGTATTACTAAGCTGAGAAAGTATCTGTGTTTGTATTTTTTTTTTTATGAAGGGGTGATGGAGGATGACAGCTTTCTATTTTTAATTGCCATGGATCCTGTTGCCTGGTTGCCTCTGGGCCACAGTAAGGGTGCAGACACAAATATTCTCTAATGAGTATTAATCTAATCACTGTCTGATATAAACAAGGCTTCTGTAATGATTTCAGACCCCCACCGTCATCACTACCTGACTCTGGCATTTAGGCTGAGGGTATTTGCATTAAAATTAGATAAAAAAAAAAAAAATCTGAACAAATTGAAGGACGTTCTTGAGGCGAGCAAGGCAGAAGGGGGATATTGATAGCTGGAAAAATGACCTCTCTCATTTTGTCTGAATTTGACTCTTAAAGGAGAAAAGGATCATTTAGATCTTTCTGAGAATCAGAAGCCAAACTCGGAGAATGATCATACACTTACATGTAACTAAGCATTCAATAATGACAACCCAAAGTGCTGTTTCTTCAAAATAATAATAATAATAATAATAATAATAAAATTAACCCTATCATGCATGAATTATGATCCTTTGTGTCAGGATTTTATTTTTTTTTTTAATTATTTTCTTAAGGCATAAAAAAAGGTAGGACATTTTTTTTTGTAAAAAAAAAAAAAATTATTTTTAAATACAGAAATATTTGCCTATTGAAAAGTAGAGCAAAGTCATTTTCAATAACTGAACATGTGATCCAACAAGGCTCACTGGCCAGATTAAACGTTTGCTTGGAAAATAACTTTAAGCAGGAAATAAACCTGCTTTTCATTGAACCCATATTTATGTGTTACATTTGTGCTCTGTTGTAGTTTTCTGCGTATTTTAATTAGCTGTAAGCTGAAACTCAGCATAGCTAACAGGAAGAGGCTTAAAAACATCCGTCTGTATTTAATCAGTACAATTTGTTTCACTTAAAATAAACATTTCAATAATGCTCTATTTTATTTGAGTACATCAATACACACTTCTTCTTTTGAATGAATTACTGCAGGTAATTCATGTTACCACAGACGGAGGCAAAACCTTAAAAACGGACGATGGATTCGTCCTAATGGGAGTTTATAAACTGAGTAAAACATTGAGGATTTTTTTTAAATGACGCCAACCAGAACGTGTTTCTTTTTCTCCACTCTTTTCCCCAGGCTTAGCATCAGTTCTTGGCAAGAAGTTCATTTAATATTTGACATTCCAGTTTGAATGTCATTTGAACATATAAAGCATTCAAGCAGCTAGGAGATGTTTGGGACGCCTCGGGGATGAATGGGAAGACTGTGCAGGTGCCAAGTTCTGTTGGAAAACAAAATCAGTGTCTTTATAAAGCTTCTCAGTAGAAGGAAGCATGAAGTACTCTAAAATTTCCAGACAGACTGCTGTGTTGACTGTCGACCTAATGAAACACGGCGGATCAACAACATGGTTCCACAAATCATCAGCGACTGTGGAAACTTGGATTTCTGATTTTCCTCTCGGATCTGGAATTTGATTTTCAATTGAAACGAAAACATTACCTTCACGTTTGGACCACTGAACAACGGTTGTGTCCTTCTGATAGACTACTCTTTGTATTGGTCATTCAACAATGAGAGTGGGTCCATATTCTTGTAGCCACTTCCTGTTGGACTGTGGTAGAGTCAGCACTCTTCTCTTAAGTGTGTAGGACATAACACGGAGATGACTTTGCATTTTTGTAGTAGAAATATTTTTTGCTTACCCTTTTATAATATCCTAAGAAACCTCTTGGGTTTTGACTCGCTCTAACCCAGAGTCAAAACAATGAATAAAAGTAATCACTTGAAACGCATCCTTCAGTGAATTACTGAAGTAAATCAGCTTTTCCGTGATTTCTAAATTTATTGTGTTGGAACTTGTTCCAACTTTGTGACAAAAAAAAAGAAGAATATTTCTCTCAAAAAGTACAAATGTTACTGCAGCATCAGCTCAAGAAAAATGTGTGAGTGTGTGTGAAAGGATATTGGCATTGGGAGGGAAGATGACTTATCATTTGTTGCCACACAAACGTGGAAAGACTCTCCACCACCAGTGGGAAATATAGCTTCTTGTGTGCCTACCTTAACAAAGAAAACAGTGAAAACTGCACCCCTGTCTGTCTTGTTTACCTCGCTAGATTGAGAGGGTTACCTCCAAGGGCAAGGG
Source organism: Poecilia latipinna (assembly GCF_001443285.1). Taxonomy (NCBI): domain Eukaryota; kingdom Metazoa; phylum Chordata; class Actinopteri; order Cyprinodontiformes; family Poeciliidae; genus Poecilia; species Poecilia latipinna. The sequence continues at coordinate 261,404 of NW_015112663.1, read as the reverse complement.
GACATGAATAATGCCCACCACCTGCACCTGTTTCCTCTGGATGCTGTGGCTTTAATTACCTCAATTAGCATTTGGAAGATTGTTTGTAAGGATCTTTATCTACAGTGATGGAGCATATGCTCAGAGGGGATGCTAGCTCATTGGAAAACACAGACAAATTGTCTTCCACTATAACCTTCTGCAACAGCCATGTCTCCAAGCGCACTCTGAATGAGCTCTGCGCTCTGCTCAGATTGAGATAACACATTGACACGTGATCAAATAAACTATACGTTAGTGTGACACATGGAAGACGACGGTGTTATGAAAAACTAAGCGGGCGGGGGGGTATCTGAAATCTTTGATCTGCAAAGCAACAGAAAGGCATCATTTGTAGATACAAGATGGCATAATTGTGAGCTAACGGATGTCTCAGGCTGTCCTCCTCCACTCTGGGAGTTTATTAGAAGTCGTTGGGAGAAACTGTGGCTGTTTCTGCCTACTTTTTGTCCAAAACAACACACTCCGAAGTGCACCGTAGCATGATTTTGCTTCTGCTTTAGCCAGTGATCTGTAACATGTGATTTGTCCCCTTTCATTTCCATAATGGCTTCTTGAGCTCCCTCATGGAAATGTATGGAGACCCCCCTCTCACTGTATAGGATTTGTCCTGCACTAATGGAGCCGAGATTGGATTCTGGCACTTATGTGTGCCGAGATGATTCCTCCTTTTCAGTGCCGTTCTCTTACTCCTCATACATAATACATAGGTTTAAAGCAGTATTGCTTTGCCGGCGAACTCATTTATTAACATGGAAGTCTCAGAGGGATCAGAAAGCTCAGCATCAAGGTTTGCTTAAGCACTGCTCTCATTATCACTGGAAACCACAAGGGACTCCTTTCCTTCAACAGGTGAGGGGAGAATAATCATCACTGTTTTGTGACTGCATTTTTTTTTTTTTTTTATAATTTTGTAACTGTCAACAACACACTTTTTTTCTGTCGTAAATGAGACTCGATTTTTCTTTGTAATGCCCTTAAAGTCACATAATCTGTTTCAATTTTAGCTTTTTTTTGGTCTTGATGTGAGGTTTTGAAACATACATCTGTGGTTCTGTAACACCTCGGCACGGTATGGATCGCCTCCGTACCACGGATGCAGTATTTTCTGTGAAAGAAACCCAAACCAAATATTCAGTGCAGTCACTGTGTATTAGTACACAGATGTGCATTTTAGTCCGCTGACTTAAAAATCCTTTGTTTTTTTATCTTTTGTTATATTTAAATTTTGGGAGAAACTAAATTTGGGCGTCTTTACTGAGACATAACCATCTAAACTGACAGAAATAATCACTTAAGATGCATCATTTTATATGTAATAAATCTATATCTTCTATGGGTTTCAGTTTAACTTCAGAGTTTGTGAAGTTAATGCAAGCTACTCTGAGTCTAATAGTAAAGATGTAGACTTCTGTTTCCTGAAATAGCATCTTTACTTGAGTAAATGTATGTTGACACTGTAATTTTACATTTGGCCTGCATCAGATGTCCTTAATATATAAATGTGAAATGGTTCTTTTCCCTCAGCTACATTAATATATATATTTTTTTGGGAACTGCCCTAAAATCATCAAGCTTGGCCACATTGGATTTTCTTTTGCCAGAAGTCACTTTTTCCTGGAAAAAAAATGCTGGAGCTGGAGAAAAAGCATTAGGGGCTGATTGGACAACCGTCAGTTTCTTTGAGCACTTTGAATCAGTTTTCAAAGGACCACCAGCTCACTAATCAGAGGCGCTGAACAAAGCGAATGAGAGCAGAATTACTTTTGAGAAAAATTACTGGCTTAGTGTTTCATGGGAGAAGTCTGATTTCATGTAATCCAACACTATGTTAGAAGATGTTGTGGAAGCCAGTGCCAAGTAGCTGTTGATTATATTCCACTTAAAGGTGCTTCTGCATTGGTTTCACGTCTGACAGCAGATGGCTTCATCTAACATTTATGCTGTCTATGGATATTACCGTCTGAGTCCAAGTGACTGTGGTGTTAACAAGGCATTTGGTCCACACATCTGTCCATAAAACTTTTACATGAAGCAAGTAAGGAAATTGTAAAATGCACTTTTTATGGCACAAACTCTGACAGGTGTGAGTGGGCTCCTGTGAGCTCCTATAGAATATGTAACACATAATCAGATAAGACACAAATTCAATATTTAACAGAAGAAGAGAAAACATATCTCTACCCTTGAGAGATAATGTCTCCTTGTTGAATGTTTTTCTATTAATTTGTATCCAGCAGTGTAAAAAAAATGTCTAGTCTTATCTGAAGTAAGGAAAATTTGGACATTGTGCAGTCGTCTTTTTAATGAACCGTTGTTCTACACATAATTAATATTTTATTTATTTCCTCATTTATTGAAGTTATGCTTGAGTCATGCTTTTTGTAAAAGTGCATGCATTAATTTGAGCTATTTCCCAGCATAACCTTCACTGGTTATTAGTTAAATTGTGTCCCTGAAATGCTATTTCTTATGTGCCTTATGTTTTTCTATGGCATATGTACACATAAAAGACACACGTGGCTTTAAGTAAATATCCAGCATCTCCTTTCAACACCTCCAATACTGAATCATAGAGAGCAGTCCAGTCATTTTATAGTATTAAAGTGAAAGCTATTGCCTTCCTATGAAATTCCTCTTGATTCTCATCTCCCTCCAGTGCTCCGTCTGGGATTTCTCTCATTGAGCTTGATTTTTCTGGTTGAATTTCCAATCAGAAAACGGAAGGATGAGTTTATCAATAGTGACTATAGTTGTAGGTTAGCAGTGGCAGCGAAGGAAGTGGACAAAGCCATTCAGTCTGTGTTGGCCACACTTCTAGATACTAAGCAGATCAATAAGACGTTTTATTGATGGGGAAAAAATGTCATGGTCCTGGTTGTCATGGGGATGGGGTTGTGCACAGTGCTCGCTTTTTCAAGCTGGCGCATTACATTTGTCACAACTCAATATGAGCGATTGGGTAAAATTTCAAAATCAGATCTCGGCGTTTACTGTGCAGATGCTTTTTCTTCACTGAAGAAGGTTCACTCACCTCAGTCTGCCAAATACTTGGGTTTCTGATACTGCAACAAACTTTGCATTCAACTAATAAAAATTGCAAAGTGGCAAAAATGTTCAAGTAATTGAACAAAGTATTAGGAATATAGTGGTATTGAAATTCTGCATGTGATAAAGAGATATATGGTGATATTGCAAATAATCGAGGAATTGAATAAACTATGCTCGGGAACACTTGTTTAAAAGCTGATTGTCTTAGTTTGGTTGCATTAAAATGCTGTAGTCTCACTGATTGATTTAATAGAAACAGAGATTGTTTTTTTTTGTTTGTTTTTTTTGTAAAGTTTTTTATCCAAATCAAAACATTAAATTTGGGTTTGAAGTTAGAGAGCAGGTTAATATCTGTTAAATGGTTGCAGTGAACTCAAACAATGAAATATTCAGCACTCAAACAGTTAGAAGTGTTCTAATGATTCCTGCGAGATTCACTGACACAAGTGGAGTTTCAGAAGAAATAATCATTAAAACCTCGCAGGGCTCCAGATATTTAGATATTCCGCTCGACTCTTTGGTGGGAGATGTTTAATGGCTTTCGAGTGTCATTAGGATGCAAACAGCAGAAATTAACAAGGAGCTGTTGAATGTGAGGAGCCACACAAAATCATCTTTTGATTGTCTTATAATGTAGAGTAGGCAGTTTTATTGTAATTAGCGATACTTAGTAATGTGTGAAAGACAAAACTGTTTTCTCTCTTTTTACTTAATGCAGCATCATTGTGCATTACTCTAGTAGGACAACTGCTTAAGGGCTGTTATGTGGGAAATAATCCATCAAAACGATCCAATAATCTAAAGTTATTACTTGGAGTTTAGGGGAAAAAGTAAAACGTATCGACTAAAGCCGCATTTATACACTGATCAATTTTCCTAGAATGTTCTATTAGTAGCTTTGTGACGCCAATAGTGCGAGCTAAATTGTCATTGAGGAGTGTGATGGGTATGGGACAGCTTCGGCGTGTGTTTGAGATTTCATTTTGGGAATACATATGCATGCTACATGACCGCGTGAGAGCATGTGTGCATGCTGCACGGCTGTGAGCGTTTGAAGGTGTGTGTTCCTGCATGTCTCCGTCCTCTCCTGGCCTGATTCTGTAGTGCTTTGATTTGAGCGCGGTGATCCAGCTAAGACTCGGAGCAAATACACGGATTAGGCCGCAGCAGTGCAGATAACACTCTGATCAAAGTGTCCCGGCTGCTCCTCTGACAGGCACAGAGAGGAAAATAAGTTAAAGGAAGAGATTCTGCACTCCCGCAGCCCGAATCGCACGCTTTCTGTATCCACCGGGTTGCAAGACAGACAGGAGGGGAATGTCCTGTTTCATCTTCCGACGCCTTTGCTGTCAGTAGCAGGGGAGAGAAATCACTCTGGTCGGTCCTGTCAGGGTCCATCAGGGTCGCCGAGACAAAAAAAACAAAATCTCCTTTATCCAAATGGGGGAACACTCCTCGCTTTTGTCGGGCTTTTTTAGTTCAGTCTTATTTCTCTCTAACCATTCTCACCAGTTTTAGCCTCAAGATGGTATATGATGTACATTGTCATGATTTTGTGATTTCTGACACAGTTAATTGACTTAGTCATGTTGCTAGTTCTTCCTAAAGATGTGCTCTCCTCATCAAATCTTCATAAAAAATAAAGAAACATCTACTGAGTTTTTGAAAGAGGAAGTAATTATTTTTTCTTCTTTGCTAAATGTTACAATCTTGTTTCTCTACCATTGCATTTATTCTTCACTCTTGTCTTCCTTGCTCTGTTTTCTTTTTCCACATGCTAATTTATTCCAGTTGGATACTGCTCTCTCATTGATTTTGGTCTGTTTCTACTTGATTTCTGTCAGTTAATAGCAACTCAACAGTCCTTCGTTCATTATTAGTTTCCATGGTAAATATTTTTGCCTCGTTCTCGACTACCATCCCTAAGCGGTAGAGAAGCTGCCTCTCCTACTCTTTGCTTATAAGTTAACTTTATATTAAAATTGATCTTACTAATAAAAGTTTATTTAAAACTTCCTTCATTTACCAGCTGTGTGGTTGATAATAATAATGTAATGGTAGAGATGGTCATCATGATAAAGAACAGAAAGTAAAGATGGGTCATTTTTATAATTACATTTATTTGTCTTAGAAAAATAGGTATACTGCTTTTAACTTTGTTGTGTCAGTCCAGTAAGTCTCTGCATATTACATGCATACACACGCTTCACCATTCAGGCTTTTTTATATTAAAATTAAAATGAGAAAGCACTTTAATTTGAAACTTTGCATTAAGTCCTAAGTGCATAGTTACAGCTTCACAAAGTAATGCCTTGTTTTTTACATACGTGTGTGTTTGGTTCCCCAATTATGCTATATGTAAATATGCATCTGATTATTCAACTTAATGAAATGCATGTCTTTAGTAATGGATGAGAACTTCACCCCGGTGATAGGAAGACTGAATTTTAACACCTTTTCTGCCCAGTTTTGTGGACATGCAAAATAATGAATGCTCCTAAAAATGCTACAAGCTACACTGAAGCAGTGAGCTGGGTGGCTGGTCTGCCTGGTGGCCAATTTGATCAATAAAATATGATCCATATTTTCTCTATATGGCTTTCCAAAGAGCTTCAAAGAGTGACGTCACTGCTCTAGTCTGAGGGGTATCAGCGCCATCTTTGTTGCCACCGACAAAAACGACTCTCTCACAGATATTTTAGCGATGGCACGAACTTGCTGCGTTATTGGGTGTAATGTCCAATCACATGACCGAAAAGGTAAAAAGATGTAAAACGAACTTTCGTTT
>NW_015112663.1:233898-251146 GCF_001443285.1 Poecilia latipinna | reverse complement strand
TATTTCAGGTAAGTAAACATGTAATGAAATAGATCCAGTCCTAGAATTTTATGTAATTGAACATTACAGGTTACAGATGTTCTTATAATCTGAGGTAATATATTTTATGAACTTTTTAAAAAATATATAAATATATATTTCGCTGTGGTCGGTAATACAATGAAAACATCAGTGTTCTGACTAGTTTGTTTTGGTCTGTGGGCTGCAAACATGGCGCCGAGCGATGTAAACGTCATACGCTGCGACGTCGGCTCCACAGCTCCAATCTTCCCATCCAACTCTTGGTTATTACAAATGTTCACTGTTTCCATTTGAATGTTTTGTTAAACTTTGCAATATCATTTATTTAATGAGGTGGCATAGTGTAGCTATAGTTATTCTTTACAAAAGTAAAATTGCACAGGGAGTTTTATAAATATTACCACTGAAAAACACACCTCCTAACTTTATATTAACAAGTTACAAAAATAACAGTGAAAATCATCTATTGGTATTAAGAGTTAAGTTTTGTCATCAACTCCCAAAACTAATCTTAAAAAACTCTTGAAACACAAGCAGAAACAGCTGAATTATGAATTACTATGAGCTCTGATTTGTCCATGACGTTCTTAAAAAGGGCCATTTTTCTAGGGTGCATTAGTCCGTCCAGATTTTCTTTCATCATTGTCACCATCTATTTTACTTCTCATGTCCTTATTTTTACGTATCAGGATTACAGGCGGCCCTCTGACCGCACGTCAACGCCTGTAAGTATTTCTTACCACATCAGCAGCTGCTATGAAACCATATTTTCTATATCAAGACCAACATCAGACTATTCAGTTCACAATCATTCTGAAGTCCTAATGCACTATTTTAATACAGCCTTTGGAAATGACTGCTGGGGAATTAGAGTTAATTACAGCTGATTCAGAAGGCTGCAGACAGCATTTTGACAACAAAAGCAGACACAGGATGAATCAGTTCTGTGGGAGAGATTTAGTAATTTGGCTTTGTTATAAGGTTGTATGAATATGATTGCTATGCTTCTCTTTGTATCAGGTAGAGAATTTGCATAATTATTAGTTGTTGTTTTTTTACAACTACTAGGATTTTAGCTTTTACTGTGGTACGTTATTAATGCCAGTACTCCTTTAAAGATTTTCTAATTCATTGACTAGAAAAATCCTCAGCCACCTAATGGACATTCCTTCCTCTCAGAGAAGGAGAATCACACTCAACAACTTGGTCTTTATTTTGTAATTTAAGAGCATATTCTGGGATTTGGAAAACATCAGCTTTTGTCTTACTAACATTAAACCATCTGAGATCTTTTTTTTTTTTGCCCCCAGCAGTACCGCAATTGTAATTTTGCAAAATATGTACAAATATCAAGAAGCAGGACTTTCTAAAATAAAAAACCTGAGGATCATATCCGTAAATGTTTGATTTAGGATATACCTGATGAATCAGAGCTATATTCTTTACATGCTATATGCTATGACGTAAAGTTATGGTTAAAACAAGTGGTGATTAGGATAATGATCATCTTCAGATCCTTTTCATCATCTTAATTTGATTAATTTACAAGCATATTCATCTCTCATACTGCTGATTTCACTTAAACTTTGTCATCCACCAGCACAGTAGAGTCAAAAACACCACAAAATGCATAAACATAGTGGAGGACTGACTTTTATGTAAATATCAATTTAAATGTATTTACAAAGCACTTTAAGCACACCAGGAGCTGCACCAAAGGACTTAAAGAAATAAAAAAAGCCCTGAGCTCATTATGTAGCAGTACTCTGTTCTGCAGACTGACACCTACTGCAGCGTCTCAGACTCGCGTGCGAAGAATTAATGGTTGGTTTGTGGTAAGAGTATATTTTATTGAGGTAAATCTACAACAAAATAGGAAAGAAAACAAAATGTTATATATTTTGTTTTATAGATGGTGAACTATGTGTTGCTTAAGTTTGATCTTCAGTCTTAGTCTAAACTGTTTATTCATATTAGACACAAATGTGATTTATTTTGAAATAAGTTTCCATGTTAAGGAGGAAAAAAAAATATGCCGTCTCTTAACTTGTGTGATTTTAGTGTTTTTTTGGATGCTGTGAAGGTTTAGATTGTTTTGAGAATAATTATTTTTCTATATAAATGTTGTTTCTAAAACGACCAAAAGGTTCAACTTACACAGAAAGTTGAATAAAATATTCTGTTATTATTTAAAGTCCTGAAAATGACGCCGGAACTGACTAAATCAGAATCGGCAGCTGAATAGTTTACAAAATCAGTGATTGGTCCATGTCTGCCGAATAATGAACAAGTTGACAATCACAACACGAGCCTCATCCTGCCTGCATGCCCTCCGTCATAACAAAAAGAACGTCTTGTTCCCGTGATTATCACAAACGACAACATTGAGTCTGTGCTTTTTCCTAAACGTGATTCGTGCAAGCACCTCGCAACCAGGACGAGCTTAAGTTCTTTTGCAGTCAGATTTGTTGTGCTGCCACACGCAGATCGACATTAAACCCGACCAGAGGAGTCCCGGTGCTGCTAAGCAGAAAGAGCTGCAGAGTTTAAGGGTTGAGGTGCTCTCCCTCCGTCGACACCAGCTCATTACTTATCCATGAAGGACTGTTAACCACACTGAAATAGAATCAGATCTATTCACAACAATGGTTTTAATTAGATCTGTGTGTGTGTGTGTGTGTGTGTGTGTGTGTGTGTGTGTGTGTGTGTGCTTACACTACCATTGCGCCTCTGTGTGTACAGGACTGCACGCTTGTCAGTGGACAGCAGCAACCTTGAAACCCAGGAGTCCCATATGAAACGCGATGGTGTGCTTCTGTGTGTTTATCACCTCAGACTAATTGATTAATGTGTTTCTGATGTCGTCTAGAAAACAAATTGCTTTCACCACACACACACACACACACACACACACACACACACACACACATCGTTGAACTTTATGTAATTAACGCCTGAATGGACCATGTTTTTCAGATGCGCCAGTGCTGATGTGGAAAATAAGAGGGGATTAATGCAGCCTTCTGTTAATTCCACTGCCTGCTTTTACACAAAAGACAGACCAGAGATAGACAGTCAGTTCTATGTAGTTAATAGGGTAATTAATACTTAAGTCCTCTTAGTACTGTACCATTTTCTACGATACTGTGACACAACACCTTAAGGCCAGGCAAGACATTAAGGGATTTTAATACAAATCTTCATTGTTAATATCCAATTAGAGAGGTCTTCAGCACCTATATGTTACACAGTCCTACTTAGTGTTTCAACAGGTTACTTAGCTAAAATGTATCCAATACATTAACATCCCAGACCAGGCTTGCCATTTGTAAACTTCTTCACACCATTTCATCTTTCATGGTGAGGTTTGCAGAAAGTCCGATCTATAAGCAAGGTTAACAGTGACGCGTGAAGGACTTGCATGAGTGAGACAGAAGGGAAAGGTCTCCCTGATCAAACTCAGAGAGATGGGTGACAAAAGAAAAGCGTGGCGGAAAAGACAGGGAGGGGAAAGGAGGTGAAGCAGGGAGAAAGAGAGAGGAAAGAGAGCTATTTGCTGGGCGACAGAGCCCCACAGCAGACGTGTCGGGAATAGCAGGAAAGCAGCTCTGTGGGAAGAGGCAGAGTGCTGTTACTTTCTATTTATTTCATCACTTTACCCAGAGAAGCTCACTTTGTGGATAGATGCATTGTTTATCCAGAAGAGCTGGCAAAGAATAAGTAGGCTAAACTCTTATTCTCGCCGGCGTCTTTTCTCTAAGTGGGAATTTACTGATCAGAGCCAGGAATGATTTTGGACTGTTGACTTCATCTGAGGCTTTTCAGGAAACAGTATGCACAATAGGCTACCACACCAGCAACAACGACACTCTAAAAACATCCGAACACTTTGTGTTGGGAATCAACCAGATTCATCATTTTCTACTAATAGAACAGGCGGCTCAATAAGAAACCCTTCAGATTTCTGCGGTTTTACCGTGTAAACTAAAAGCTCAGGCTTAAATGTCTACACGCTCCTTAGATTGTCTATTTAAAAGTATTCATGAATATTTTATTGTGTGTTGTTCTTCTCTTTCTAATCCCCACAGGTGAATGGTTAAATATTCATCGCTGCATACTGACTGGATTACATAACCTCCTGGAGGTTTCTGGAAGCAACATGATATCTATGATTAATTTAACTTTGTCTTTTGGTGCAGGAAGATGTATCGCTCGATTAGATTGTTCTTCAGGTATCTGGAACTATTAATGAATCTGTTCTCCAGGTTCTGTTCGTTGAATGCTCCTCAGATCCGTCAACAAACAGCGTATTTACTTTTAGTAAATCCGGAAAATGTTAAATGGCCTACACTTGAATATCTTTATCAAGAAGAAATTTCCTCTGTAATCAGTCAGCTAAATGTTCCTCACACTAATAGTCTCAATTTGAAGTCACAGAAGCAAGACTGCCATTCAATGCAGGCCAGGCCTTCTTTTCATCTGATCCAAACCAGGTGAAGCGTCTCAGCCATGAACACAACAACTGAGACGGTTGTAGTCGGGGTTGGAACCAGCAACCCACCAGTTACAGGATGAATCTTTACCTCCTGAGCTACTGCTGCCCCTGTCTGTGCAGTCATTCATTCAGGATGTGTGTGTGTGTGTGAGAGGTGTGTGTGTGTGTGGGTGGTGGCACTTGACGGTTTGTGGGTAGAAGCTTTTGTTCAATCTTTGTTTCTTTGCCCTGAGTGTCCTGTCGCGTTCGCCAGAGGGGCGGAGGGAGAAGAGTGAGTATCCAGGGTGTGAAGGGTCTTTGATGACACAGCTGGCTCTCTGCTGGAGTCTACCGGTGTAAATGTCTTTCAGGGGAGGCAGTGCCATCCCAATCACCCACTCTGCCGCTCTCACAGCCCGCTGCAGTTCCTGTCCTCTGCTGTACAGCAGCTGTATGTTGGGATGTTCTCGATGGTTAAGGAGTAGAAGTTGTTCAGCAGCTGTTGGGGGAGGTGAACATGGCGTGGCTTCCTGGAGAAGTAAAGTGTTTGCTGTGCCTGGTGAGCATTGTGTATGGAACAGGTGAGGTCAGTGGAGATGAGGACTACAGGGAAGAAAGCCCTCCACCCTCCAAGCCTCTTCTCCAGCAATAAAGAGGGCGTTGTGTTCAGAGTGCATGAATCTCTTGAAGTCCCTATCCTGGAGCGGTCTTCGGTCCGTTTGGCTTTCACATTTACGTTCGAACTTCTCCAGAGTTCAACTAAATCAAACCGAGACCTACGTTTCTACGTTTGCTGGGCTGCATCAGAGCAAAATTACAAAATCATACCTCCCAAAACAAAACACAATTTCTAGGCAAACGAACCAAAGCTTGATTAAAGTGAACTAAACAGGACTGGTATGAATGCGCACTTAAAGATGCAATATGTAACTTTATTAAAAATTTTAGTTTTTTACAACTGTCTTTATGCCGTGACGGTATGGCATGAGACTGATGATCTGAAAAGCTTGAGCTCCTGTTCCCCACAGGACATGCTGCTCACACCCTCACCTTTGCTCTCTGCAAGGCCACAGCTTCCTCCGGACAGCTTCTTCTTCCCAGCTCTGTAGCCAAGAAGAAATTTAGCTTCGACTAGACAGCATGGCCACCGATGATGGCAGATCAGTAGTTTTCCAGTAATAGCAAGTTGAGCGGCGCATCTACAGAGTTTATTTTCCAGTAAAGTAATATTTTGTAGGAGAAGCTACAGGTTAGTCCAAAAAACCAAGATAGATTCTAAGATGAGGATGGACGAGTGGAGGAGTTGTGCAGATGTAACTCAGGTGATTGCCAAGAGGAAGATGCTAATCGAAACTGACTCTGAATACAAATGCATGTGACCCTTTTCAGGTTTTCATTTGCAAAACATTTAGAAAGAAATGCATCACCTTCCTTCCACCTCACTATCTCAACAAACACATTGACCTTTATGGTTCTACTGAAAATTCTGCTAGGCATTTTATGCAAATGCATTAGTAATTTTCCTGAACTGAGTACGACAGTTTGGAGAATCTGTGCAACATCCTTAAGTGAGTCACTCGGCTGAGAAGAAATTTAGCCTCGAGTGTGAAAATTATGACAAAACTCAACAGGCTTTGCGAAATAGCTCTGAAATTTTGCCATTTGCAAAACCGTGTTGTGTGCTGAAAGCAGCGTCCCACTGAGGATGACCACAGATGTTCGAGACGTGATGAGTCAGACATTTAATCCCGCGAAAGAGAGCAGCTGAAAAGGCTAAGGTTGTTAACGAAATGGCCACAATACTCGCGCTGTTCAACATCGGCAGCAACGTGTCTGGGGAGCCGGAGCGTTTTCACCGTTTGAATATGACACATCCAAGGAAAAGCTTATGAGACAAGTGTGACCACTCTCGATTGTGTGTGTTGCCTCGAAATGTGATGAGTACACACAAACCTTGCAGAACGGCAGTAAGTAGCATAACTGGGTCCAAATTATCAGCTGAATGAATGCATCTTTCAGACTCCATTATTCGGATTTGGCGACGCGCACACAACAAACGTACCCCACAACAAACTGAGGCATCTGGAGAAACGGAGGGAGAGAGAGAGGGGAGGAAAAAAAAGTTCCTTTCACTGAGCTGGCATGATAAGAGCGTCTGTATTTCCACTCCCTTTATCACGTCTCATCCCAGACAATGGATTGGATTTCAAAAGCCAATAAACAAGGGAGATGTCCATTCTGCATGGCAGTTATCACAAACCAACGCCCCGCTCTCATTTGCTCACCCCTCTTGTCCCCCCTTCTTTTCCTTCCCCTTTCTCTGAAATAAGCAGGAAAAGAGAGATGAAAATTAAAAGTGGGGAGGGAGAGCAGGGAGAGAAGAAAGGGAGCAGAGGAGATGAGACGCCTTCATGCTCCGGCTCTTCTTTCATTGGACTGATAAAGGAAAGCATCAAGGCCAGGGGTGGATGTGGGTTTTTTTTTTTTTTTTTTTCCTGTTAACTGAATGAGGCTTTTGAGGGTGATAGTGAGGAGCCGCTCCCCTGAGAGATGTTTGGAGGAACGGGGAGTGGTGAGCCAACATAATAAATATTCTTATCTGTTATTGTCATTGTAATGGGACAGGGCAGAGGGAGGGAAGAGGCGACAGAGGATAGCTCTGTTGGTGCCAGGGGACCTGACAGTGTTGACATGTGGAGCTGAGAAAATCAAAGGAGAGACAGAAAGTGAGAAGGCAAGAGACAGAAAAAGAAAAGATTTTAAACCAGAGGGATTTGGAGTGTAATTATCTGTGGTTCGTCCTGGTAGGGAAAGAAGATATAAACAAGGAAAGGTGACAGCGGTGCTTTACTGTATCATTCACAGCCAGATGTTCGTAACAGGCAGGAGGAAATGTCTTTAACTTTGAATAGATGTCCTACCATTATTGAAAATCCTAACCGTTTTCCTCTGGGATCACTAGAAGGAAACTTCAGCTGGAAAGTTTAAGTGCATAAGTCTGGGGATTTTTTTAAATTATTATTATAATGATTACATTTGCCTGGAATAGGCACCAATAGACAAGAAGTGAAATAAACTTTGACACTTTGACAACTTATGATGACTGACTGATTTCTTGGTGCATCTATTAAAATAAGAAAAAGTGCTCAAACACCACACCTGGAGATAATTAATATAACTTGTAGTGCAAATAGTGTTTAACAGATTCATATATATATATGTATATTACATACATTAGATCTAACAATGCATCGTGACTTTTGAACACTGATCTCTGTTACATCAGTTTGACTGCAAGTGTCTTTGGCTTGTAATGAAGTAAAAGTAGAAGTTACTGATTATTTAAGACTTCTGTATTTATTCATACAAATTAATTCAATTTGTAACATATTCTAGGAGTATGCAAGAAAAATAAAATGAGTCCATCTTTGTTGGCTGCCGTAAAAATTTAAATGAACAAAAACCAAATCAATTCCAAAATGATGGCATGTTCCAAATGTTGAAGTGTTAGTTTTTTTTAGAAGTTGAAATCAAAGCTTATTAGACTAGGCCTTGATTTCCCAGTCCAATTGTATCCAAGTTTTGTGAACCTGTGTTAATTGTAACTTCAGTTTTCTGTCTTCTGCTGCTGGGGCCCGTCGGGTGTTTTCAAGTTTTAGAAGTATTACTTCTCTGTATGTTTGTCAGGACACTAGAGTTGAAGGTGGCAACTGGAACTTTTCTGCTTGGAGTTTGAAGTGGTCCCTGTGCAGACATGGGTACTCCAGCTTTCTAGCACAGTTTAAAAACATCAGTGTTTTGGGACTACGGTCAGTACAATTTGTTCTTAAGTGATGACAGTATTTGCTTGCATGGTTGTTTTGTTTGTTCTGCATGTCTCTATAGGTGACTTTCTTCTGCATTGTTTTTTTGTTTGTTTGTTTTACCAAACTCAAGACTACTGGTGAAAGTTTGCAGGACAACCATTTATTACTGGTTAAATATTTCTGTCATCTCTTTCAGTCAACTCTGCTCGACTTTTACAAGATGATGTTTCAGTCAAGAAACTTCATCAAAGAAAATTTTAGCTTCCCAGTATACAACAGTAACTGGTACAATTGAACAAATGGTCCAGGTTCAGACCCTGCTGCTGAAACCCACATAAGAAACATCCTAGGTAGTTAAAATGGTTCCAGGAATTAATACCTGTTTGTACCACATCATGTGCCTTCTTTTGGACGTGTGAACCAGCCCCAAATGGCTCTGCATGGCATAAAGCATAATAGATGGATGCACGTCTAAGGTGACAATAGACCTGCAACTCATTTCTTTTCCATCTCTCTGATATTTTCTTGTTTTGTCCCGAAGCACTTTCTGAGTTGACCAGGTGATAATGAACGTCAGGGTCGTGAGAATTGTGTGGAACTGAAGAAAATTTAAAAGGAACAACCCACTAATGATATCAATCAATCAATCAAATTTTATTTGTAGAGCACATTCCAGCAGCAAGGCATTTCAAGGTGCTTTACATAATATAACATACTTTTGTCACGGAATTTAAGCGCCTGTCGTCGCCGGACTCCGCCGTCCGTTTAACACGGGTATTATCCAGGCCCCGTCGCCTAACAGGACAAGGTCTCCAACCTTGCAGCACAGTTAGGAATTCATATCATGACATATGAGTTCAAACGAACGTAGTCAAACACCAAAAAGGTTCACTCCAAGGAACAGTGGAGGGGCAGTTGAAGAGTCAAGGGGGTAGATCCATTTAAAGAAGCTGGGTGACGCGCCCCCCAATGAAAAGTCATTTTGCACATGTTCATACGTTATCATCCTATATATTGATTCGTCATTTGTACACACCACTCTGCAAGATGGCGTTCTGGCTCCCCGTGTTAATGGTCAGCTGTGGACAGTTAGTGTGAGTTATCAGGGCAGGTTTCCACATATAGACTCAACATACTACCGTCTCCAAAGCCCAATGGACAATTACGGTGTCCCGCGTGCAACAATGTATCCTCGGCTAAATGGACTCGCTGTAATGTATAGTTTCAGCTGTGGGACTTAAATGTACATTCTCTTAACAAGTTCTTGATATATGTGATGTGTATTCCATTTAAAGCAAGCCCTAACTCTTGTCTTAATAGACAAGACGTCACGTGGCGCTTTTAAAACACGGAACAGCCTCGCAGACTAATACGGCGCCATGTCAAAGCTCCACCTGGGGACTGCTTTCCCTCGTTTTCCGAAAAGATTGTGGTTCGTTGGATGGATCGGAGAGAAAAAGTCCATCTTTTCCTTAAGTTTAAAATTTATATTGCGAACAAAACAAAACAAAAAAAGATCTACCTGTGGTATTGATTGTGTGGTCAAACTCCAGAACAAAGAGTCCCGAAGCAGACATGAACGTGGAGTGTTGTATCGTGTGATTTCCTTGTTGTTTGGGGCGAGTCGGCTGCCAGGCTCCATGCTCGGTCTGATCAATTATTTAAGCTACTCTGAGCGTTCTAGGTTTTCCCCGGGATTTATCACGTCCAGCTGGCGGAAGTGTGGTGTGAAGGAAAAAAAAAAGAAAAAACTTAGGGATGCGTAGGGAAAGATAAATACCAGAAGAGACTCATCATTTGGGTCGTCACCTAAGGCCACACAGCAGCAGCATGACGGAGGAAAGTTTTGGTGCGTTTGGTCCCAAGTTCTAAAGCGGGTGGTGGCACATTCGATATGACAGCAGGCTGTATGTATTAGGGGTGTGCTGCTTTTATCTGGAAAGATAGAGATATGAGGAAAAATAGACAACCTTTGTGAGCCTGCTTGCTTGCCTGAGCACAGTGTCTGTGAATAGATGCGAGAAGAAGCTGCTTAGCATTTGTATGCGTGCGTATGTGTGCACATATTTTCTCCCACGCAGTGGCAGCCTGCAGCTGTAATGAATGGGGCCTGGGGAAAGCTGAGAGGATGGGAGGTGGCAGATCATAAATAATCATTTATCCCACCGTTTCCCCCGCTTCGCCGCCTGACAGACCACTGGGTGCAGGCAGGGAGCAGACAGCAACGCGAGCCGAGTCGCAGCTGCACCACCTAGAGCACATATGTGGCCTCGGTGCTTTGGGTCAGATTTTCCTTCACAGCAGGTCCATCTCGCCCATACACCAGTGAAATAGGCAAAAAAAAAAAAAGAAGAAGAAGAAGAAGAAACTATTAAATAGTAAAGATGGGTTGCCTGTGGAAAACAAGAAAATAAAACAAAACAGAGCGCACTGGCAAAGAGAAAAAGTGCATGAAAACAAAACCAGCAAGAGAGGCTTCCTAGAACTTGGAGTATAAAGTAATGAAAAGAGAAATGAAAATTAAATGCCAGTCTATATTGTTATGTGTGTTATTTATCTTAAAGTCAATAGCCTTCTCACCCGTTAACTTTTAATGTGTACTTCCAATTGGAGCCTGAAATTAAACAGTGCTGGAGGAAATCAGCAGCACATAATGACATAGCCCTGAGGGGAAATTCACTCATAAACAAAGGTTTGCCGTTCCTGCAGGGGGGAGTGTGTGTGTGCGCATGTGCATGTTTGTGGCGATGGTGTGTGTGTGTGTGTGTGTGTGTGTGTGGATGGGGGGTTGGGGGATATTGTATTGTAAGTGGCAAAAATTCATCCGAAACAGAGAGCCGATACACCAAGCATCTGTGTTGCATTCAATATAATTGTTAAAGCGTAGTGTTATCAGTCAAGCAACAATCTCATTGTGCCTCGCAGCAGCATGTACGCCCCCCCTTAAACTTCTCTGCATTTTGTCACTTTGCCACGACAAACTTCAATGCATTTTTCAGGACTTTTAATGCAAATCACCATAGATCATATCACTGTGAAGCAGAAGGAAAACCAAATATGGTTTTTAAACCGTAATACAGCTAAAAATTTGAATTGCTGTGTGGTGGACACACAACATTTGCGATAAGGTGGCATTATGCTGTCGGGTTGCACTTCTTCAGCAAGGACAGCAAACCTGTTGAAATGCAGAGTTTAATGGGAAGAAACACTTGCTGAAGGCTGCAAAATACTTAAAATTGCACTTGAGGTTAATCTGCCCAAAATAAATAAGTACAGTAAATAAATAAATTCCCACTAATTTATTGCCAAAAGATAATTTAGGCAAAAAAAAAAATAAATAAATAATGGTTTTGCTAATAATGACTTGGGCTCTTATTATAGGAAGGGATGAAACCCAAACATACTGCCCCCTCTGTAACTGAATTGGTTAGATCAGGGGTGTCCAAGTCCAGACTATGAGAGCTAGCATGCTGCAACAATCAGAGGCATCCCGTCTCCAACACACCTTGAATCTGGCCTCTGCAGAGCTGAACGACTGCTGGTGAGGGAATTCAGCCATTTGATTCAGACATGTTGGCGCATGGATCTATCTAAAAGTTGCAGCTCTCCAGGACTGGGGCTGAGCAGAGGTTTAGATCAAAGAATAATCATCTGTCGGAATGACCGAGTCAAAATCCAGGCCAAACATGGTTTTGAAAATTGCACAGTTGCTCTTCATCGTCATTGGACAAGAGCCTAAGCTGTTTGGGAATTGTCAGAAAGTCGGCGTGAAGCTGACGGTGACATACTCCAAAAGAATTGCAGCTCTGACAGCTGTGAAATTCTCTGAATGAGAGTTATATGAAGCACTGACTCTTAATCATGCACCATT
Source organism: Poecilia latipinna (assembly GCF_001443285.1). Lineage (NCBI taxonomy): Eukaryota > Metazoa > Chordata > Actinopteri > Cyprinodontiformes > Poeciliidae > Poecilia > Poecilia latipinna. The sequence continues at coordinate 238,974 of NW_015112663.1, read as the reverse complement.
CTCTGTCTCGATAAATACATTCATGTTTGTGGTTGTAACATGACAAAATGGGGAAAATTGAAAGAGTAAAAATGCTTTTGCAAACCTCTGTAAACCGTCAGTCAAGAAAGCAAAGTGCAGCGATGGTGAAGCACAAAAGTATGAAATTATACAGAATGATTTGTGGAATAAACTTTTTTTTTTTTTTTGCTTTGCTTTAACATTTAATGAGAATGGTCTAGGGCAAAAACCCAAGGATAAAAGTTTTCATAGAAAGTCACATTATTTCAGATCTGTATAGACTTCATCTGGCACACTGGGGTTTTTTTTTTTTTTGTTTGTTTTTTTTTTACCGTTCGCTTTTGAATCTAGATTTGATCTTTTATTCTTTGTTTTCTTTTTATCTACTGTCAGACTGACCCCACACAGAGACATCTGCAAGCTCTTACTAATACATAACACCACGACTGAGCTCAACACTCAAAGAGCAACATTCATCACAACTCCTGCACCTCGGTCCTCTCCAGCCAAGCAGAGTACAGCAGAAAGAATTTGGACAAGGAGAAAAGACAAAATGGCCGGGGTTTAAAGTGTGCGTTCTGTCGTGATTACACCACAAGCGTTAAGGTGGAACTGATGAAGTGTAACGTTACGTCGCAATTCAAAAATGTTTCCCCATTTTCAGTTCTTTAATACTTACCACATAACGCAGCAAAAATTCATATAACACATCTTTGTAAAGTTCTCAATGAAACTCAAATCTAGCTGTGCATTTGAAGCAATAAACTTTAACCTTTAACCCAAGTCTGAATGATGACTACAAATGAGCTGTTTGTTGAAAATGTGGCTTTTGTGTTGCACGGCTTTGAAAGAGACGTCAACGATGTTATGAACGACCACAAACTCCAAACCCCATATTTATTCAGTTAACTCTGAATACTGACATTTAAACTGCGAAAAACTGGACTTGTAAGTGTAAGTAAGTAAAACTTTGAATACATAATGTGTAAAGTACTCTTTGTTGAGAGTAAGTCCAACACCAAACCCTGGACATGAACTGGGAAAAATCAATCCTCTAAACATTCTGCATGAATTCTAGCCCAGGGATTTTCTTCAGGCTTTTTCTTAGCGAAACGTTCGTGGGTTTTGTGTACGGTCACACAAAAAATATTTTCAGGTAAATGGAATCAAGACATAGCAAAATGGAGCAGAATACTCAGATCACATACATCATCAGCCCCTCTCCAAATCCTGAAGACGGGCTGGAAACTTTATCTACCCAGGAAACGAGGCTTGAGGCCGGTGTTGGGAAGTTTGCCCCAATGAGTCAAAGGGTTTTTCTCTGAGTAACTCCAGGTTGTAACAGGGACGTTTCTGACTGCTACCCGTGGTTCTGAACCGACATCGACTTCTTGTAGGTTATGGACGGTGTCCTGGGTGGGAAGCTGTCAGGATTCTGTGGTGCTTCTGGGGGATTTACTGTGTGTGACCATGTGAGGAACAATGAAGTTACCTGGAAGGGAAGGCCTCTCTGATCTGAGTGTGGCAGGATCTCAAGGTATACTGGAGGAGGAGGAGAAGGAGGAGGACGACTACTTTTTATATAAATAAATGCAGACACTAAGGGGTTCAGGGGTTATTAATGCATCGGGCAGCTATGTGCCTCAGTTATAATCGATTCTGATCGTCTTCTTCTGGATTCAGCTGAAGGGAAAAACATACACATATATTCCAGGATTTGTTGTTTTGATGTGCATTAACGTGTCAGCTTTAGATTTCATAATTCGTTTTTAGTTGGTTGATGTTTGCCTACCATTCAAACATCAAATCTTTAAGTAACTCTTCATGCTGTGAGGGGCAGCATGTGAGTTTCAGTGATAAATTTGAACAAATTTCTGTTTGTAATGACGCTTCTTGCGTACAAGGATTGTCATGAGATCTGCTTGAAGTCAGCCTGCAAATCTATGATTGTAGTTTTTTGTTTGTTTTTTGTGTCTGGATGAAATGGATAAAGAGAAATTATGAGACACTGTGTGTTGTACAGTTATCCAAGTAAAACAAATACTTAAATACTGTCTGTAAGAATTTGTTTTCAGCTATGCAGGTTCCTTAATTTTTTTAAGGCTCTTTTCACATTACAGAACAATAGACTTAAACATTTTGAAGTTGTTTTTTTGTTTGTTTTGTTTTTGAATAATTTAAGTAAATGAAACATAATTCTAATAGAAATGCGTGTCTTATTCTTCCGAAAGTAATTTGGATAATTTTGTGATTTGATTTTCATTTGTACAAAAAAAAAAAAAGAATTACAGTATTAAATGTCACTGAATAAAACTAATCCTTAGAAACAAACCAACTAAAATAATATACTTTTCTAACTTATATTGCTCTGTTGGTAGAAACTAAAGTTTTTCCTAGTGGGTCAGGTTTCTGTTTGAAACTAAATGTAAGTAATGCGCACTGGTTTGCAGCACTGCGTACCCATTTAGCGGCAACAGGTGACTGTCACCGAACCCTAATTAACAGAGATTTTGTTCAACGCTTAGCAGTGACAAGAGGCGTTAACCTTGGGCTAAACTTCACCCTGGCCCTTCCGATCTGAATAATGAGACTTTGTCTAATCCCCCGTTTCTAATGCTTGCCCTCGTTTCTCAGTGCTTGGAGTCTTCCCTCCCTTAATTCACCTGTTTCTTAATCTTGTTCCTCTCTGGCTTCTTTCGGATGAAAATCTGCTGAGTAACTCCTACGCTTCCCCTCCCTCTCCTCCTTTCTCACTTGAACTTCTTTCCCTCGCGCGCACACACACCGAGCGCCCACAATGTGTGATGGGAGGAAACGGGGAGTGCAGGGTAAGGGCGGGGTTGGTGCTGCTGCTGCTGCTGCTGACGTTACGCGGCTCACAGGACCTGCCCGTAAATGAACTCATTTTTCATCCTGCCTCTCTCCCTCCTCCCCCTCCTGTTAATGACTGGCACTTTCCTCATACCGAGCACCGGCCCTCTGAAGAGCCTGGCGCGCGACAGAGAACCATTCATCTCCTCATGATGGAGGACAGTGGGGTAAGGTAAGAACGGGTGGTAGAGCTGGCAGACAGACACGTGGACAGATGCAGGGGGAGAAAAAGAGAGACGGAGACACGCTGCAAGCGAGGCCAGATTACGCATCACTTCGAACAGGGAGGAGATAAAAAACAAAGTAGAAAAGGAGCAGTCCACTATAAATAGGACACACCAGCTCAATGCCAAATAACCAACGAATTATATTAATCATCAGTGTGTTTTGTCATCATTCACAAGAATGATGGAAAGTACAAACTTTTTCCAGCTAAGAAAATGTTTGTATTCTCCCATCTGAGCAAACCACGCTCTAGAAAATAGGTGGAAAATCCTTGGAAGTTGTTCATGTTTATCTCTATAAAATAAGAAACTTTAATGTTCCTATTGTGTTCTGTGTGTATTTTGAAATATCAAGGTAAAAATAAAAAATTTAAGAAATTTTTGTTATTTGCTTCAGCTAATTAAAGTAGTCAAAGGAAGTTTAATGTGCCTAAAGAATTTCCAACCACTTGAAGTCAGAATCACTTTGTCATTTAAAAATTACAAAGCACTTCTAATTTGGCAATCGGATCAAATGAATGTTTTTGTAATCAGATTTGAGCCAATCTTATTCAAACAGTGCCAGTTCTGTTTCTCCTGACTTGATGCTTTGGATGCTCAGATTGGAAATCACACAGCATAGAATAATCTGAACATGCCAGATTATCACAGAAGGCAGTGATGAGAAGAATGTCACAGGGAGCAGCGCTTCGGTGGAGGACAGCAGACGTTCATGAGGGAGTACTGACATAAACAATGTAAGGGCGTCTTGAGCAGGCTGCTTCCAAACCTCAGCCTGAAGTGGAAAAAAATGCTATTATAGCTGAAAACAAATAAGCATAAAATAAACGTATAGAAACGTATAGGTCTTGTCTCTGTTTTCTGACTATGTTGCTGACTTGGGGAAAACAAACAGAAAAGCAGTGTCTCCCTCCAACAGCATCGCAGGTCCTCTGTTCTCAAAAACGAGATTTGTAACTTCAGGAAAGAGCAGAAGATCTGCAGGTGGTGGGATGTACTTATCACAGAGGCCCTGTGGAGATTTCTTGTAAACATTCAGAGTTTTTTTTTTTTTTTCTGTTTGTTGATTTTCAACCCGACACAATCTGAATATTTCCGAGATCTAAGAAGTCTAAGAAGCACCGAGGGCGTTTTCATCTGTGTAAAAGTTTTGGGTGTGTTTGTACATTTCTTAAACCTCAGTTGTTTACAGTAATGTTTTCTTTCAAACCTCAACAACTACCTTCCTAATTTAATATATATATTTTTTCCTATGTAGTAGATTTTGTCTCATAATGGCATAGATTAATCTCAAAGTATATTATGATAAATGCTTAGAAGCTGTCTGTGTCTGGCAAATGGAAATTACCCAGAGTTTTTGTGCACATCTTACCCATCACCACCATTACATATCATTACAAAAGGCATAAATATGCATGAGTCTACGGCGAGCGTCTTCCTCTCCGATCACTCTCACCGACAACCTTTTGCTCTTTCACAAACTCTAAGATGTTGTCAAGCCAGGTGCGTCCGAAAATGAGGGAGCACTGTGATAAAAAATGCAAGCGCGTGGCGAGAAAACACGCCCCACTGTTCAACACAAATCTAATTGCTCTGCCTGTTCCTTCTACTATCGCATTATCTGTTGGTGGGATGACAGATCACTGAGCCCAAACAATGCTATTAGGATTCAGCGCCAGTGACTCATATCCAGGATTGGGTTTTGCGAGTAAACACCATTATTGTGATACGAGAGAGTTTGATTAATTCTGATTACACAATTATGATTATTAAAGAGGTAATATTTTACCAATGCGTTCTATTGTCTTGATTCTGTTAAGGATAGTGTGTGTGTATGCGTGCGTGCGTGCGTGCGTGCGTGCGTGCGTGCGTGCGTGCGTGCGTGCGTGCGTGTGTGTGTGTGTGTGTGTGTCGGTTGGGAGCGGGGGGTCTGGGGGGGGGGGGAAAAGAAAAAAAAAACCAGAATAAACCATGGAGAAAC
>NW_015112663.1:218792-230832 GCF_001443285.1 Poecilia latipinna | reverse complement strand
GGGGGTGTGTGGGGGGGTGTGGGTTGGGTGGGGGGGGGGGGGCGGGGGGGGGGGGTAAAAACAAAAGAAAACTGCAATTAAACATGTAGAAACCACAATCTCTTCTTCTCCTCCTGTCTTCATGTTCTACAGATTTAAACTGTGGTTACGAAGCATTGTGTATTTTTTTTTATGCTTCTGCTACAATTACTGTCTTAATGCATAAGTCATGACCAAAAAATAATTTTTATGTAAAATTTAGAGGGATAAACTCAGCTCATCGTTGAGAGCAGTTGACTCTGATTACACATCCAGCAGGCATAACAAATGGGGCCATGTATCATGTGGTCCACATGTAGAGACCAAGCAGCAGCGCGCTCTCATGCTCTCTCACAAGGCTCCCCTAACACAACATGTAGTTTCTGCATGAAGAAGTATAATAATGTAAACAGGTACAGGGAGAACATGCAAATTGAAGCACTAACTACCATTTTAAAAGTCTGTTAAAAAGAGCATAACGTGAAAGTATTAAAAAAAAAACTAAATGCTCAGATTTGCTGTGTAGAATCTCTGCAGAACATGCTTTTGTGTTTATATGACTGTTGAACATGGTGTACTTGTTTTTTTTTTCTTCTTTTTTTGAAGAACAGACTGTTTTTTTCTCCTGCTGAGTGTGACAGATGGACTCAAGCTCAAAGTGACACAGCTATAAAGTAACACCTGGTGGAGACGGGCTGGTCACAGTTACATCTGTGGCCGTCAGGATAGCGTGTGTGTGTGTGTGTGTGTGTGTGTGTGTGTGTGTGTGTGTGTGTGTGTGTGTGTGTGTGTGTGTGGGTGTGTTGACAGGTATGTGTGCCCTGTGCCCAGAAGACTTGTTGGCACATCATGACCGGTGTGGGGGTCGCTGCCAGCTTCAATTCTCTGTGAGGTTCACCTAAAGAAGCAGAAAAACACATCAGCTTTACAGGGTGAAGAAAAACGTACATACAGGTAGGGGAAAATGTGCCTGACCAGTTAATATTGTCTGCTAAAGTCTCATTTATCATCTGTTTTTGTCGATCTGTGATGAAATGTTGGCTGCACTGTATGTATGGTAGGTAGTACTCAGTAAAGCAAAGTATTTGCAAACATTCACTCCTTTTAAAACTGTCGAATTTTGTCATTTTCTCCATAACTTTCTTCTTTACTTGATTTATTTTCTCTCATTCTAATGAGTCACTGACGAGATCATTTTTTCCTGTTAAATTTCTTTTTAAATAGGCTTGTTTTTTTCAGTGCCTGTTTAAGCTCTATTTATTTCTGGCTGCATGGTTATGAATGGCGCATTAAACGCACCTGTTCCAGTTAAAGAGTAAACAAAGAAAGTTGAAAATAATACGGACAAATACATAGGAAATGTTTTAGATTTCTTACAAGCAAACCATCCTTTACAAAAAGTTCAGAATGAGATATGAAGGCTGTTAGTTGAAAGTTAACCGTTCATCATAATATTCATATTGACAAAAAAATGTCCCGTACTTTTGCTAAATGAAGCTATAAAACTACAAATGTCTATAAAACTACATTTTTGTTTTGTTTTTGTTTTTGCGAGACTTGTGCTAAGCATCTACATAAAGAACTGAAATTACAACAGAGAGAAATATTTCAACATGCATCATTCTGGTTGTGCCTTGAAGATTTCTTTTGTCTAAGCCAGGCGGTGTTTTCATTTTTAGCTTAGCCCTAGCTACTTTTACATATAGGGAAACAATTGTTCACTAGAACCCAGAAACGACACCAACTCTCATACAGTCAAAACAACGTATCGGTAAAAATACGTGCATCGGCGCATGTGAATTACTCCTTGCGTTTTGCACAGACACCGAGTCTGGCTTCTCCTGCTCCGTCTTCCACAGGCTGCCCTCCTTACTCCACAGCTAGCCATTCAGAGCTCTTTCATGTCCCAGCAGCCCACAACCCAGTCAGTCAGAAGTCATTACACCCGCTATTAACTCCTGCTCAGCTTCATTAGGCATGCAAATTGAGGAGGGACAAAGACTTGAAAAACTTTACTCTATTTCACACCCTCCACCTCCCCTCTCTTTCGCTCTCTTTCTCCCTGCTGCCAAAGTTCCACCTGTGTTCAATTAAGCCTGGGTTTGTATTGAGCGGCCTGATGTGCGAATTTGTCTTGTGCCTCATAGCGTGGAGAATCTTTCTGCTAAAATATCTGACAGTGGGGAGATTCGATCTGTTACTTAAAGTTCTATAAAAAAGGGGGGGAAAAACTACTTCCAGTACATACAAGCTACTGCACTTAGGAGCCATGAAAAGACACTACCTCTGTTAGTTACTGAGAGTTTTGAGCTGTACGTTTGGGATCATTATCCTTTTAGATGACCCATTTCATGCGATGAGGTTATCATTACTATATTATATATTTACTAGTTGCATTATTATCTTTGTTTTACTTATCTAGTGTTTAGTGATACGTCTTTACTATATATTTATTCACTCATTTGGTTTATTATGCTAGGAATTATTTTTGCATTTCTTGATTATATTGATAGGAACCAACCTTTACTTATTTGTTGACGCTGACCTCTGTTTCCAGACATAGAATGGTTTAGACCCACGGACATTTAGAGGGTTGACGTGGAAGCTGACACGCGAGACTTCATGGCTTGTGAAGAGGTTAAAGTTTAGGGGTCGTTTCCTGTCATGAGGTGAGAAGTCGATGCTGAAGATAAAGATGCGTTGTTTGGGGGTTTTTCCAGAACTGAAGAGACCTCCGTCTCAACGCATATGTAGACATGTGTGAAGGTGACTGACGTACTGTAGCTCATCGTCTTCTCCTTGATCAAGAAAAGCCTTGAAATGATAATTTGGGGGTGTGATTCTGGCTTGAATGTTTCCTTAATAATAATTGTCCTAACATTTTTTCACACTGGGCATAATGTTCCACTCAACGATGAACTCAGCTGTCTTTAGACTTCACTGTTCTCTCATCAAGTTCATGGTTTCACAGTAGGTACAGCTTTCTTTCCTGTTGAGAATTAGATTTTTCTTTCTCACGTATTGTGTCCAAAGAATATTCTCCCAGAAAGCTTGGGTATTATAAACATGCATTTTTGTGTGTTTTTCTGAATAGCATAGCTGTGTGGATCTTCTTTCATGGAGTCCATTATGTTTCAAAATGTCACCATTAGTGTGATGAGAAGACCAAGTCAGTTCTACTAATCTCTATGTCTTAAAAGGATTTTATTATTTCGCAAAAGGATTCAAGAAAAAAGACTTTTAAGGCTGCAGCTAAAAGTTATCAAATAATGGACAACAAAATGTCCATCCAAGACAAAAGCATAAGTCCCCAGCTCAAATGTGAGTGCATGAGGTAAATATTTACATGATGGTGTATCCAGCAAAGAGGTAGACGTTAGTAGAAAATTTGGAGATCTACCAATTAGTAACCCTATGGTGGAATTTAAAAGCACTCAATGTCCCATCTGAATGTACTTAATCACAAGGACTCAGATAAATTCTGCACAGGTTCTGACCAGCATTTTTACTTTCTCCAATAGGATGCAGCAACACATTATTTCCACCAACTATCACCAGAACAGGTTACTTTGCGTTACCAGTCTTCGTTTTGCTCCACTACAGTGATGTAGTCATCATAATGATGTTCCAACGACAGCATCCATATCAATGTCCTAAAGTTTGGGTCCAAAATATGTTGTTTTTGGCTCTAAAAAGTCACTTTAACCTACTACCACACATGTGGTAGATGAAACAGAAACTTAAAATACTAATATTAAACTAGACCATAGCTGCAGTCAAACAGTGCTCTCTGCATTTGCCACTGGAAGCCAATTAAAACAGGAGGATTTATAAAATAGGATGCATTAATCTGATGTGATCTCAGGACATCAATGCCAATGTCGAATTTATTTACATAGCACTTTTAAAAACAGGTTTAAATCTGCACCAAAATGCTGCACAAAAATTATAATAGAGTAAGTTGATGAAAAGAGACAGAGAAATACTATATATGATAAAATAAGAGTAATAATACTAAGTAATTAAAATAAAAAAATAAAACATCACAACAGAAAAGTTAAAGTATCAGGCCTCAATTAAATGCCAATGTCATAAGGTGTGGTTAGTGGTGGTGAGAATGAACACGGAGATGAAGATGATGATGAGTTTAATGAGAAGCTCACAGTCCAGGATCAGGCAGCACGGCAGCAAATTAGCACACAACTAATACCGGTAGCAACTAACATAAAGACTGAAACAAGCAACCTCAGGACTTCACAGTTCTACTGAGGAAACTGACTGACTGACAAGAGACGTACAACGCTAACAAAGACGGTAGACGAGGATCTGACGAGGAACAACAGGTGGGACTAAATACACTGGGAGGGTAATCACAGGAACGGGACACAACTGGGATCAATCAACGGGGAAGACGCAGAGACTCACAGGGAACAGGATCACAATAAACACAGAAAAAACTCATAAACACAGAAAACTACGGATCACAACAGCCAATGAATAAAAATGAGTTTTAATAAACGATTTAAAATGATCCCGACTGTGAGCAAATCTAATCTGGAAAGGTAGATTATTCCAGAGAATAGGAGAAGCAACGGAGAAAACCCAATCTCCTTTTCTTTCAAGTCAAGTCCAAGGGACTTTCAGTAGCAGCTGATTATTTGATCTTAAGTTTCTGGATCTTAAGTTTTGCCTCTCTCCAAACTCCTTTAGACAGAGGCAAAACAAAAAACACTCTGAAGGAAATCATTTCTAGCCAACTTTATGCTCACAAACTACAGCATATGAACATAGCATGGACTATATTCTGTGCTCTTCCTTGAGGTTTGGGTTGCTTGATCCTTTAAATCAGTTTCCTTTCAGTGTTTCCAGCGAAGAGTTTTTGGTGGGTTAGGAAAACGTAATTGTCTTCATCTGTTTCCTTCTTCAGAGTTCACTTGTGTTTCCTGTGAAGACGACTGTGTTGCCAGTCAGTTTCCAAACCTCCATTTGCCACATGTACAAGAATAGTCCATTAGACAACAACCATTTATGTTACTTACTTTATCTCTTTAAGGGCAATGTGGCTGTACAAGCTTTATTGTAATGCAAAAAAAACTGGTTTTAAAATTAAAAACTATGGAAAGACCGATTATGACTCTTTGATTCAACATTTATAGGTTTTATGGCTGGAGAATACAATAATTAATGTCTTTTTAATTGGTTCCTTGTTTTATCCACCTTTCCCACAATTTGTTTACTCAAGCTGGGATTCAATTTTCTCTTGGGTCTAAGTCTTGAGAGGTTGGCTATAGTCCAATAAACTATAATAATCTGGACAACCTTGGTCTCGAGAAGAAAACCTTATTTGGAGATGACATTGTGGATGTCACCTTTGACACTGACATTGTCTCATTTCTTGTTTCTGAGCTCTTCAGACAGATTTGGTCTGGTTCATGTTCAATGTGGTGCACACAGTCTTGCCTAACAACCCAGTTTGTTCCTATTAAGTTGCTGAGTAGCAACAACTAAAAGCCAGAGGGAGCTTGTGGTACTGATTAGGGTTAAAACATTTAGTTTGATTGGAAAAAAAAAAACAAGCTTTAGTCACATTAGGGTTAATAAAAAATCAACCCACACTGTTTTTGCAGACATCCATCAGGCCAGTGCTTCCTAAACTTTCCAGTTTCCCGACCTGCAAATAACATTGAAAGAAACTCTTGGCATTGCTACAACTCATTGGCTATTTATATTTGTCATTTCTGTTTTTAGCTCTTCTGTAGGTTTTTTTTAAGAGGATCTCAACAAAAATATTGGGAACCACTTAATGACTTAACTGCTTTCAACCGAATCGCTTTTCACCGAAACTGAAGCACCATTTCACCGAGCTCTCCAAGTACCACTGAATCTGTCACCTACACTTCAATTTTATACACATTTTAAGAAGTGCATGTTCCCCTTTCTACTTCATGACATAAAACCCTCTTTAGTAACCCTCTCTTTTTTTTTTTTTTCCTGGCCTCCTCTGTCTAAAGCCACCAACATCAGAGGCAAGGCCAACACGGGTCAGGGCCAATCCCTTGCTCTAACGGAGCATAAATGTGTTTTACCGGTGGGTAGAATTACCAAGGGATAACACAGTGTGTCACTCCGTGCCACTGTGCATCACACAACGGGCGCAAACAGGTGGAAAATTTATTCAGAGAGCAGGTATGAAATCAACCTCTGTCCCTAAAAATAACACGTCCCACTCACTATCATCTGGATTCGAAATTCTATCGTACATTTTGATTAGTAGTTTGTAAATAAAGAGACAAGCTTTTATAATTGAGGAGGTTCCAACAACTTTAGCAACTGAATTTGAGTGATTTTTTTTATGACTAATCTGATTGCAAGGTGCTGTGATTTTACCAAAAAACAAGATGAGATTATTCGACTTTATGCAGGAGGATTAAATGGTTCTGATTGTTCAGCAGTCAGCTGAGCCTTCAAGCGGCTATTCTGTGGTAAACAGCGCCTTCCTCTGATGCTTATGAGAATTACACTCAAAAGAATGTCATGTAAAACAGAATAAACTTAGTAAATCAGGGGTCATGGGGTTCATCATTACGATCTGAATTGTGGCACGCTCTGCTTATTCCAGCGTCGGTGCTCTGCATTTGTCAACTTAAAAGCTTCACAAAGCATCATTTATACATTTTGTTTTCAAAATGTGAATAGATTATTATGTGCAGAGCAAAGATCGATCCAGGATTTAATTATAAAGTTGGAGCATGACCAGATCTTTCAGCTACACTCAATAAAATGACACACTTCTTTTTTACTGTCTGACACTAAATCAGACTGAACTTTTCCTCTTTTAGGTCAGTGAGGGTTTCCGCATTAATTTGTAATTTCTGGTTCAAATTTCTGTCTCAGTCACTTGGGCGAGACATTTCTCCCACTTGGCCTGCTGGTTGTGGTTCAGAGGGCATGGCAGCCTAACTTCAGTCAGTCTGACCCAGGGGTACGCTTGATTATCGTCGTCAGGGCGTGAATGGTAGTGTAAAGTGCTTTGGAGTCCTCAGACTTGATAAAGTGCTGGTTATTTACAATTTTACCATCATTTAGGCCCAGGATTCAACACTCTGGCTGATGTCTTGATATGTTATTTCGTCGCGATGCCATGGTGAAGCGCACCAGTCCTTCCTACTGCAAAGTACCCACAGAACACAGTGCTGCCACCCCTGTGCTCTATAGTTAGAGGTGTGTCCTTAAATCAGTTTTGTCCCAAACATTTCACAATTCCACTTTCACCAGTGGACATGTCCCACTGAAGAGGATCTCAACACCAAAATGGAAGGTCCTTTTTTCCTCCATCCATGTGTAAGCTGCATCCTGACTTTTATGTCACTTTTAGAGTAATAGCAGCTTCCTCTCTGTGTGACCTTTGAGCCGCTCAGAGGTCACCACAGTTCACCCAACTCTGGGACACACAACCCTTCTCCCTCCTCAACAGGAGATTCCCAATCCCATTCCTACAATTCACCTCCTGATATTTAGCCCGCCTTCTGTTGATTTTTCGACGATGTTACATAAGGAGCCAGTGTGCTTTAGGTGTTGCCTCAACATATGTCTACAGAAGTGACTTAATTTAACACAAATGAGTCTGATTTAGTGCAAGGCTGTGGGGGAGGGAAAAAAAGACTTTGTCTTCTTATATAGTGGATGCAAATATCTAGTTTGAACAGTGGAATCACTTTGAACTACAGTTTCTTGAATAGTGTGGGAGATCTTTATACCCTCTGGTCCACAGTGATAAAGCATGTCTCTGTGAAAATCTTTTCTTGCTAAATGGCGGTGTGACGTTGAAGGCCTGGAGGCCAAGGGCCAGCCGGAGGACAGGTGGCGAGCTAATCATGTGGAAAATGAGAGCCTGGAAGGCAGTTGTTGAGGTGGGGATAGGAGCAGATAAGACGTGTCCACCTTGTGCTCAGAGGTCTTGGACCAACTGGGAACAAGACCAGCCTCACAGTCCTTTGCCGTGTCTGCCAGGAAACCCCTGTTCCCACCCAACGTTCCCATATCTCTATTATCCTCCCAGTGTGCCTCAGACCATCACAGAAAGGCTAAACTGTTGTTGCTCTTTTCTTGCGTTTTTTTTTGTTGTTGTTTTTTTTAATGCTCATTACACAAATTCCCTGAGAAGTGCCTCATCAACCTGTTCTACTGAATGAAAGAGGATGTTTGATCATCTATCCATATTTTCTAGTCAACTTACAGGTTCCATCATTTACTGCATGAATAAACGATGCTTCTGTAGCAAAGCGTTGTTAACCAGCAATATTAGTCTTTCGTCGTGTTTCTGTCAAGAATGTGGCAAAAATCTCAGTTTTGGAACGTCTTTATTTAAGAGCAAACGGACAGATATGAGGTAATCTGGGTTATTTTTGCCTTACAATGTTATTTTCTTTCATGTTTACACAAACATGAGAATACAGTCATTTCTCAAAAACTAGAAATGAGAGGTATGGAAGTAGCATGATGATGTGTAAGTGATTGTAAGAGTATATTACCAAGATTATTGGATCCCTCCTTCCGACTCATTGAGTTCCAGGTGTATAAAGTCCTGCTATGCAGGCTGTTTCTACAACCACTTGTGAAAGAAGTGTCACTCTTGGTGTGCAGATATGAAAAGCAAGCCACCATTAAGGTCAGCAGTGGAGATGTGTTTTCTGGAGAGCTCACAAACTGTCTCTCTGGATTAAAAATTGGGATCCCACTCACGTTTATGGGCATGAAAGTTGACAAAGAAAAAAACTTTTTGCAGTCAAAAATCCCACTTCTGAGAACAGGATTGTGACCATCAGTTTTAAAATCAGGTTTTTGTAAATGTAAGTTTTATTTGTGTATTCTCTATGGCAATACACAAATAAGATGATGATAATCAGCATGTCTTTGTTATTTCCCAGCACTGTTTTCTTTTTCTTTCTTTTTTTTTTTCCAGAGCTAATACAGATGGGGAAATAGTCCCGGCTCTAACACACTCTGGCCCACACTTCCAGAGCCACAGTAACTAAGCCAGAAAATCCAGGAAACCTGTTCAGACCAAATGGCCACAGCAGCATTCATCCCCTGGGCTGACTCTTCTTTGACAAACCAAGAAGAAGCTGCAGGGCACGAAAAAGCTGGTCAATATTATCGTGTTGTTTTTTTTAAGAGAGAATATTGCTGCATGTGTTTTGAATAACATCCTGAGGGGGAAAACCATTGATTGAAACTACAGCTGGACACAGAAAGACTCCTAAATGATTTCAAATTGTTCCTAAACTGCTGTCAAATTAGTGTCACTCTCATTTAGAAAAATGTGTTTTTAGAGAACTGGGGTAGTAGGGATGCTGAATTTGCAAGTATTGGTAAAATTTGTAGAGTATGTTGTATTTCTGCTACAACCTCTATTGATGAGATATTGAGCAGTTTATTAAAATTCAACAGTCAGTTTCCTCTTTTCGTCATGTCACTCGTGAAGCTCTTAACAACAAGGCAGAGGAAAATAAATGTTCTAACTCAAAACCCGAAATTAGAAAATGCGTTTCTCATGCCACGCTTTCTGCTCGTTAATATTTGCTTTGTAGGAACAAACCAGAAAAGTGGAGCTGCGACCCAGTTTGAAATCACAGATTGTTTCTGTCATTGTTTAATTTAAAACTTGGTATTAAACAATAAATGAAGACAAAAGGTATCCAAATAGTATGCCTTACAATTAATGTCTAAAATCTTTGGTTCAAAGGGACGATTCTCTGATCTGCTCAGTCAAAGACTGTGTGTATACACTGACAAAATGTTTTTATTTACCAGTTTCTCCAGCAGGACCACACATCCTAGACATCACTTCAACTCTCTGCAAGCAAGAAAAGTGTGGAGCAGTTTTGTATTTCTTTTGCTGCAGTTATAAATTCACAACCAAACCTGTTGGTGGTTCACACAAAGCAGGTAAAGTCTTCTTTCACAACTTCAGTTTAGTAGCATTATCCATTCATGCCAGCATGAATGGACTGTTTGGTCTAAGAACATCTTGTCACTTAAAGATGGATCAGTAGAAAAGACATGGAGTGTAAAAAAAAAAGAGAGAGAAAGCAAGGAGAAGAAAAGCTATTTTGCCCCGTCGCCCTATTAATTTGAAGCGAGGCCCCCCTCCCCAAACCTCCGATTCTCTTTCTCTCGCAGTTCAAATTAAAGGCTGGAGGTGAGGAAGAGGAGGAGGAGGGGAAGGGCTGGCGACGAGAAAAAAAGAGAAGAAAGGTGTTAATTGCTTGCCAATCGATAATTCTATAATTACTTTGTGACAAATGGCTGGCTTGTGGTGCTGGGGTAGCTTCAGAGGGTGGTCAGCAGGTGTGGATGCTAAAAGGGATTGGGAGCGGAAATATTTGCTTTTGTGCCTTCAAGCCCACCTGCCCCCAGGGATTTGTGACGGGGAATTTATGTCAGGTTTTAAACGTGGAGCCGAATCTGCCTTGGGTTGGGTTTTTTGGGGAAAAAAAAAAAAAAAAAAAGAGGGCGCAAGCACACATACCGTACGTCTCAAACGACGTTTTTCCTCGTGTTGCATGAGTAAAATCCCCTTATTTTACAGTACACAACAAAGTCTAAAGAGAATATTCGTCCAGACGATCGCATTTGAGCCATTAAACTGTCAGAGCAATTCATGAGAGAAGAGGCGCTGTCAAAGCAATCCCGAAGCAAGAGGTTTGAATTTGGCTTGAAGACTTTGAGTCTACTACCGCCTGTCACAGTTCACTATCTTCCAATCACAGTTTCATTATGCCAGCCGGGCGTGAAGAGATGGGAGTCTCTCCTTGCCGTAGGGGGAGCTTTAGGCAGACAGCAGGTGGGCTATCTGGAGACCTGCACAGGTCAGAGCGCCGTGACTCCTAGCGCCCCCTAGCTGCTGCAGACGGGCGGGGGAGGGTCAGATAGGCCATCGGGAGATTGATGGCCCACCTTTGTTCATGTCAAATCACCTGTCAGCACGCCCCTGGCACTGAATCCATTTCGTTCCAAGCCACCATTAACCTTGCACCACTTGGATTCGTTCCTTCTCTCCACGGACCAGGCCCCTCGCAACCTTTGTCCACCACAGCCGCCAAGCCAGTCGCTGGCCTCAACTTTTATCTCTGAACTTCCGTCGGCGTGGCTTACTTTTAAACGGCAGGCAGCTGAACGGGTTGAGCCCAGTAGATCTTCAGCACACCGGGTCCAAAACGTGAGCGTTTACGGAGCGCTGAGCGCCACCGATTCATCCTGGGATCTTTCTCAGAGATCCCAGGATTCAAATGCGTGTCACCACTCTACACGCATTTGAATAAAAATGTATTGTACTGACTGTGCGCTGTCGCAGGATTTCATATTGTACGTGTGATCCGTCTGTATATGAAGCATGGTTGTGAGCAGATGTTTGATCATTTCAGAGGCCTATAAAAGGGTGATTGGGCTGCCAGTGGCCGCTGTAATATTGATTGATGGCGGGCAGGTGGGGGCCACAGTTTCTGCCCTCAGACAGACTCTGTTTATTTATACAGTCTGCCGTCTGCCCACCTTACCCACAATGAGGCTACATTCGCTGAATTTACAGTCGTCAGGAGAGAAGAGGTATGGTAATGATGCTGGGTAGCCCGGAGGAGCAAAAAAAAAGAAAAAAAGAAACATTTTTACTTCATACTCTCCACACTGGTATAAGTTATAGCAAGCTGGATCTCATGTATGTTTTGCTGCTATAAAATACACAGGTGGTCAGCTCTGTAGGATCTGCTGGACCATTTGTGATCTAAATCCTATTATAAAAGGTGGTAATATTATAATAGAATAAAATAGAATAGAAAAACATTAATTGCATTTGTCAGCTTAATTAAGCCCAGCAGTGAAAGCGCTGCTGCAAAAGTCTGATTAATGTTTTCCAGTTAGCAGCAGCAGCTAGCACAAGCTAGCAGCTGTGTTTAGCACTCATCTTTAACTATTAGACAAAATGTCAATATATACTTTGACCAAATGTATTAATTCTGTCATG